>NC_056733.1:588455001-588675001 GCF_019279795.1 Protopterus annectens | reverse complement strand
TGACCAAACCTTTGTGTGTTTAAGTAAATTTCATCATAACCCACATCCTTTCCATAATGGCCTGACACCTGTCAGAATGCTTTCTAAGTAACACTATGGCAGTCTTTCTAGCTTTCATTATGGGGTTTATTCAAGCTTCCTTCTAGAAAGGATGTGTTTCCTTTTGTGCTCTGGCTCACAACACCATCATGCACCACATACATATCTATTTAAGTCTATATCTCACTGTAGTGATCAAAATTATTTATTTTAAAAAGACTGTAAGGTTCATTATAACATTTTATATTAGTTGTGTTAATATAATCTTCCGCAAATACATACAATAATTTATACTTTAGTACGACTTTATAAAGTATGCTCAGTGAGATCATTCATAGCTACCAACCCCCATTTTTCCAAAAGTGGATCAATGCTTCACTGCGTCTCAAAATATGGAGCAACGTATGGTGGTGACTTGTATTATGTTGTTACAGAGGATGCTATCCTTCTGGAACTCTACTTTATGTATGTCAGTACTTGGCAATGTACATAATCTACTGCATGCATATAATCTGATGATACACATATATGGTGTGAATGAACCTAGATGAACAGTTTTCTCACTTACGTTATAAATGAATAAAGAGAAAGTAGTAGGAACAGCTTTGTGGGTATTACATAAATCCCATCTAGCTAAGGCACATTTATACAACCTATCAGCTACTTTGTTGCTGAAGACTGCAAATCAGGATGATGACCGCTTGCCTTCAGCATATCCATAAAAGTATAACAGAGGAGGAGGACTGTCTAGTCAGCATGAGGACGTATCATTAGGTCTCCATATCATTTCTGTGGTTATGAGATATTACTTGCAGGTCATATAAAATATTCTCCCATTTAGTGTTTCCATAAAGAAAATATCTCCTGGAAAAGAACGTCAGGATTAGGAAGAAGAATGTACCTTAGAATCTTGGGATAAAGGAAGGCAATTTTGTTTCTTATGAAATTTTCATTTTCACTTGAGGAATTAGAAGGATAGTTCTTTCTTCTTTTCCTCTGGCTTTCTGAACTTGCACAAAAATTTGGGAAACCTGTGCAAGTGTTCTCTGCATAGACAGATATGTACCTATACAGGAGATAAGAGATCTGGGATCACAAGCAGACTGCAACCTTAACTTTCACCACCATGTGTCTACTGTAGTAAGGAAGGCTTTCTACGTAGCACACTTGATTAGCAAAGACATTGCCTCTAGAGCAAAGGCGGTTATAACCCCTCCACATTCGTCACTAATCATGCCCATAATTATAAATGTTACAAATATATATAATGTCATCCAAAGCAACATATCCTGCAACTGCACTGTAGAACGCAACTTTAAAGATAACTGAAAATGTGCAGGTAATAAATATGTTAAGCAGAGTTTATCACATCTTTAATCATTAATCGGAGTCAAAATGTACATTAAGCAGATGAATGTTTAAATTACTAGAAATGGGCCATGAGAGATACACCAACTTTAACTATATGGTCTTTTGGTTCTTAACTTTAGTTTATACTTCGTTTGCAGACAAAATGTGCTTGCTCAGCTGCAGAACTTTTAAAAGTTAATATAGTTGTGGATTTACAGTAAAGATTCCAACAGGAGTTTTTTTTTTTTTAATAACAGAGCACTGCAAAATCTGATGCAGAAATAGAATAGTGCAGAAAAAGGATACTGTATAACTAGATCAGTTTTGACAGAAGCAAAACAAGAAGTTATGTACTCACCATAACGTTCGATGTATGTAGTCTATCTCGCCTTACATTCTTACCCGTGGGTTCAGCGCCAAACCTTGGCTCAGAATCGGCCATACTCTAGCTCGAAGTCTTCAATTGGCTCGTGGCTAAGAGGTATCCCATCATGCAACAGGTCTATTCCCCAGATCTTGTTTGCTGCAAGCTCACACACACACACACACACACACACACACACACACACACACACACACACACACACACACACACACACACACACACACACACACTGAGAACAACAACAACCCCAACAGAAAGGACTACTGACACCTAGAAACTATACCTCCAGGTCCACCAAGAGGGGGAAGGAGGGAGGGTTAGTAAGAATGTAAGGCGAGATGGATTACATACATCGAACATTAAGGTGAGTACATAACTTCTTGATGTTATGTAGTCCAATCTCGCCTTCATTCTTACCCGTGGGATAGTGTCCCTAGCGCCTTGATCTTGGGTGGCTCAGTGAAAAATACTCGAGCACCATGGAAACAAAGGAAGATCTGCCTCTAGAGACCAGATCTAATTTGTAGTGACTAATAAAGGTATGAGGCGAAGCCCATGTTACTGCAGCACAAATATCATCCATAGATATCCTAGCCTGAAACGTGGTTGAGGTAGCCACAGAACGTGTAAAATGAGCCTTCACTTTAAAGGGTAATTCTTTGCCATTGGAAGCATAAATAAATAAGATGCAATCAGAGATCCAGAGAGACAAGGTTACCTTAGAAATCAGAACCTCAAGTCTAGTGTCTGAAAATGAGACAAACATTTGATCTGATTTCCTGAAATCTTTTGTCTTATGTAAATAGAAACGCAACTGTCTGTGAACATCCAGCTGATGAAACTTAAATTCTGCCTTGTTGGAGAATTCAGGAAAAAACACAGGCAACTCAATGGATTGGTTGATACTGACAACAGAGGCAACCTTTGGAACAAAGCAAGGGTTGGTTCTTAAGGAGACCCTATCTTTGTGGAACACCAAATAAGGTGGCCTAATCGATAATGCTTGGAGTTCAGAAACCTGCCTAGCTGAAGTTATGGCTACCAAGAATACTGTCTTCCATGACAAGAAGTTAATGTCACATGTAGCTGCGGGCTCAAACGGAGTTGAGGTGAGCTTTTGTAGTACAAAATTGAGGTCCCATGGCATCACTGGATCAAAGACTGGAGGTCAGAGTAACAATGTCCCTCTCATAAAAGCCCTACAAAGCCTATGAGCCATAAGGTTGGGCTCATTAGCAACATGAAAGGTAGAAATTGCTGCCAATTGCACTTTAATGGTTGCCGCAGCTAAACCCTGACTAAACAGTTGAGAAAGAAATTCCAATATTGCCAAAATAGGTGCTGTATAAGGACCAATATGCCTCTCACGGGCCCAAATAGAAAATCTCTTCCATTTACTGGAATACATCTTCCTGGTAGAATGCTTGTGGGAAGATGATAGAATATGGACCACTTCTGGGGAAAAATCATGAAGCCTGATTAAGGACGGAACTGGAGCAGCCAAGCTGTCAACCTGTGGGTGTGGATGGAGGGATGGAACTGTCCTGACATATGAGTCAGCAGATCTGGAACTGGGTCCAGAATCCAGGGCTTGTCCATTACATAGGGTTGAAGGGAGGGAAACCAAATCTGACGAGGCCAGTGTGGGGCAATGAGGATCATTTTGCTCCCCAAAGACTGTGCTTTCTGAATGACCTTTGATATCAGAGGTAACGGATGAAAGGAGTAGAGAAGACCGAAGGGCCAATCGTGAGCCAGAGCGTCCCTGGCTAAGGGTGAAGTAGCTCCTGCATTTGGCATTGAGGGGGCTGGCAAATAGATCGCAGCAAGGCTGACCCCATCTGTGGAATATCTCTTCCGCAACATAACTGTTCACGGACCACTCGTGAGGCATTAGGATGGCTCTGCTCAGCCTGTCGGCAATCACATTGGACTTCCCCGGTATATGCGTTGCAACTAGAAAGCGTTGGGAAGACACCGCCCATTGTCAAACTCGAAGTGCCTCTCTGCAAAGGGGGTATCATTTGGTTCCTCCCTGCTTGTTCAGGTACTACACTACCGACATGTTGTCCGAGTGGACTGCAATTCTCCCTAGAGGGAGAGAGCTCTGAAGTGCTTGCAATGCTAATAGCACTGCTCTCACCTCCAAGACACTGATATGCAAATGGGTCTCGTGATCCTGCCACGTGCCTTGGACAGTTCTGCCAAGATAATGCCCCCCCACCCGATCTGGGAGGCATCCGTGGTCACCGTGGCAACTGGAGAAGATGGGACAAAGGGCTTGCCAATGTTGAGATTGCTGGCCTAAAGCCACCAGCATAGATCCTGCCTGCACGTGTCCGTAATCAGAATAAAATGGGAGAGTGGGAGATGCTGCAGTGACTATTGGGCGAAATGCAACCACTGAAGAACCCTCCTGTGTAGTCTGGCAAGGAGAACTAGCATGATCGTGGCAGCCATGGTCCCTAATAACTTGAGGACCACTTTTGCCCTGACCTTCCTCAGTGGTAGTAAGGCGTAGACCTGTTGTTGTAGAGCCTGAATTCTCTCTTCTGGTAAGAAGGCCCTCATGAGCACCAAATCTAGTTCAGCGCCAATAAACGTGACATGCTGTAAGGGCAACAAGGCAGATTTTTTCCAATTTAGAGTAATTCCTAACCATTGGCACAGTGTAATGGTGGTGTCCCTGGTCTGTAACAGTAGATACCTGGTGGTGGCAGAAAGGAGTCAGTCGTCCAGGTACAGAAACACTTGGATTCCCTGACGTCTCAAGTGAACCGTTACCACTGCCATGCATTTGGTGAACACCCTGGGGGCTGTGGTGAGACCAAAGGGCAGAGCACGAAACTGAAATGACTGGCTCCCAGCCGGAAGCACAAATGACTTCTCGATGCCCTGTCCATCTTGATATGGTAGTAAGCATCTTTGAGGTCGATGGAGCACATCCACACATCTTTTCATAAGAGAGGGAGTATTGACTGTAAGGTGACCATGAGGAACTCGGACTTTTGTAAATGAAGGTTCAATCGGCTGAGATCCAAGATGGGTCTCAGATCCCCTGTTCTTTTCGACACCAAAAAGAATCTGGTGCAAGTCCCTAATCCTACTTGGTCTGCGGGGACAGGCTGGATGGCTCCCTTTGAAAGCAACTTTTTTATTTCTAAAGTTGCGGAATCCCTGTGACTGGGTGGAACGTCTGGGATTCTCTTGGATGGCAGGGGAGCAGAAGAGAAGGGAACACGATAACCTCTGGAAATTATCTTTAATACCCATTCGTCTTCGGTGACTTCTTGTCAGACTTCTGGATATAAAGAAATGTGACCCCCGACCAGCTCCAGAGATGCACAGTCGGGCCTCCCTTCAGGAGCGCTGGTAGGGAGAACCACGAAAGGAATCATGGTCGCCCTGGTTACACGGGCCTCCTCTGCCTCTGGGGCGGCATCTTCCTGAATTTCCACCCCCTCCTCTGCCTCCGGAGGGGGAATCACTTTGTGCGCCCTGAATTAACCTCTGCGACTTCCTGAACCACATCTTCCCACCCTTCTGGCCCTTGGAGTAAGGTCTAGAAGGCATGGAAAAACTGACTCCCATGGCAGACAGTGTTTTTCCTTCCTGCTCGCACCTAGTGAGAGTGTCCTTCACCATGGTTCTGAATGATGAACCATCAAATGGGGCACTGGTGAATGTAGACTTGAAGGCCTCCGCAAAATTGCACAGGTGCATCCAGGAGTGTCTCCTAAGAGAGACTCCGGAATCTGCAGCCCTACTCGCTCCGTCAGCTGCATATGAGATCAGCCTCATTGAGGAGTTGGTGAGTTGGTAAGGGAATTTAAGGTAGACATCTATGCATTGACCTTCTGTGCCACGGCATCAGAAATGTTACTCTGTATTGAATCTCCTAGCTCTTTTAGGAGATCTCTCTGGTGCTTCATAAAATGAGTCAAGTAGTTCAGCGACTGCAGTGTAAAGGCCGTTGAGGTAAAAACACGCTTCCCACACCTGTCCATAGCCCAGGACTCCTTGTTAGGCGGATGGACGGTAGACGAAGTTTCAGCAAGTTCCTTTTTGGTGGGCGCTTCCATCACCATGGCATCTAGTGGAACGCCTTTAGATATATACTCCTTGTCAGAGTGGACGGACAAAAACTTATTGGGTCTCCTTGGGTCCGGTTCCACAGTGTCAGGAGTTTCCCACACCTTTTGACAAACAAGGTCTAATAGCTCATCAAAAGGGGGAGAAACCCAAAAGGCGGAGGGGTGAAACCCAAAAGCCTTCAGGAACACCGACTCATCAGAAGGGGGTTTGGAGGGCCAGCCGCCTCTCTACTTCAAGATCTCCAGATCTCCAGGATATCTGAAAAAGAGATATCTTCAGAAGACAACTTGGGGGACCCCTCTGACTCCTCGAGGTCGGTGTCTGACGTGAGAGACTCATCCGGGGAGTCAAGGTGTTTCCTCTTACACAATCTCTTTCTGGCCGGCTCCTCAGGCAAAAGCTCTGGGGAAACGTCAAAGTTGGGGACCACTCATGGAGGAATCCTGAGGCTTAGGGTCTCCACTGCCCAAGGATAGAGCATGAACTGAAACTGACACCGGTGCTGGAGAGGGCAGAGTATCGGTGCCGTAGGATGCAGCTGACAACTTGGCCAGCACGCTCCTCATAACCTCGAAGGCTGATCCCCGGATCCGAAGGCCGACTAACTGTAGGGGAAACAGTAGTAGCCCTCGGTGCCGAGGAGATGAGGTCCGAGGCAGATGGGTCCAAGCTCACTCGAGCAGAAGCACCGCGAGGAAGGCTCGGAACTGATGAAGATCGATCCGATCCCTCCCCCTCTGGTCCGACCAGAGAACTGTGGACCCTCAACCCTGTGGACGGAGCCAACAGGGGTCGGAGCGGAAATCAGAACTAAGAGGCCAGGCAAGGCTACTGGAACCGACCTAATGGCACCCGACGGAACCAACAACTCTGGCTCCGAAGGCCGAGAAAGGCTCAGAGGAACAACAAAGGATGAGGAGGCCACAGGCTCCGGAGCAGATTGGGTCAGAGCCGAAATCAATTTGGCCAAGACTGATGACTGAAGCAGTTTCTTCACCACCCTATCAACGTCCTCATCGGAAAGAGTCCTGGAAGACCTGGAAGATAAAGTAGGAGATCTGGATCTCCCTACAGAAGGGGACTTGTGCGAAGGAGAACCCGGTCGAAAAACTGGAGACCGGCTCCAAACAAAAATATCCGTGACCGGCTCCGAAAGGCTGGGAGCCGATACGGACTTAGTCAAGGGACTACCTTTTTTCGGCACCAATGGCAATGGAACCGAAGGAGAAGCTATTCTAACAACTTTCTCCAGCAGCTCCGAAGAAACAGACGGAGCCGGAGAGCGCTTCTCGGAAGTCTTTTTGTCCTTTTTAGCTAGACAGGATAATGCACTGGAAGACTTAGCCAAGTCTTTCTCGAAGGAGTGTTTAAGCAGTCCTTTCAAAAGCTTGTTCTTCTTCTCCTCTAGCACACGGGGACTAAAGGAATGACAAAACAAGCAGGACTCTTGGAGGTGAATAGCCCGCAAGCAGTACATGCACACAGAGTGCCCATCAGTTAAAGACATTTTATTGCTGCATTCAACATACTTTTTAAAGCCTGAAGGCCTGTGTTCCTTAGGATCCTTGGACATGCTGAAAGGAACTAATACGTACATGCACTAGAACCAACTAACAAGAAACAGAGACTCAAACGGCCAAGACTGGCGGGAAAACAACAGGGAGGACTAGGTCCCCTAACTTAAATGGGCCTAGCCCGGGGGAAAAAGGCAGGAAAGCACCACTAGCCAGACACAACACTAAACTCTAACAGAACGGAGCACCAAACCAAAGACCACAAAGAAACAATGGGGAGGACTAGGTCCTCTAACTTAAACGGGCGTAGCCCGTGGGGAAAGGAAACGAATGGGATACCCAAACAGCCAGACAAGGGCACAAAAAACAGCCAGAGAAACAAATACAGATGGTAAAATACCACTACCACACACACACAGAGCTATGAAAATAGCTTTTTTTGAGCAACAAGTCAAAAGTTTATAAAAATTTTATAAACAATATACTTAGCCACAGCCAAAAGCGAGACCACGTCTGAGCTTAATGAGCGGCAAAAGAGATCTGGGGACTAGACTTGTTGCACGATGGGATACCTCTTAGCCATGAGCCAATTGAAGACTTTGTGCTAGAGTATGGCCGAGTCGGAGCCAAGGTTCGGCTCCGAACCCAAGGGTAAGAATGAAGGCGAGAATGGACTACATAACATCACTCCATTTTTGTTTGGTTCTCATCAGTATCAGATTTAACTCTGCCCTGTTTTCAAACTAAGCTGTTCTAACTAGACTGAAGATCTTCAACCAGTCTTAACTAAAAGAAGCAGGCATGTTCCCTGCCAAGTTATACATAAACACATAAAAAATATCAAGGCCACGAACCTTAAAAGTTTCACAGATAGAATAGGTTGACCCTGCCAGCAAAAAAATAAAGTATCTGGTTGGCCCTGCCCATCAACAGCCCCCAAAAACACACAGACGGATCTCTGACAGTTTGCTGACCCTGCCAGTCAGTGTATTAAAAAAAGAAAATCAACAGTCCCCCAAACACATTGCCTCCCTAGTATATGGTTAAACCCTGCCAGGTTTTACATAAACATATAAAAAAAAAGTCAACGCCACGGCCCTTAAACGTTTCGCACAGAGTAGGTACTTGACCCCAGCCTGCCAGAAAAAAAAAAAAAAGCATCTGGTTGGCCTGCCTATCAACAACCCCAAAAAGCACACAGATGTGACGCACAGCACAGCCCTGTTTCTCCACTCTCTCTCTAGCTCTCTCCTCGCAAATAAAGCATGGGAAGAGAACACGAGAGTAACAGGACTAATCAGCAACTATGTCACGTATACTGATTACGTGATAGACTGCTGACATCGCAGTCCCATAAGGAAGCCAGACATTTTTGCCTTTTCAGGCAATGCCTGCCAGACGGAGGACACAATGTTGAAAAGGAGGACATGCCCTCTTTTTGCCGGATGTCTGCTAACCCTAGTCTTTCACACACTTCAGTCATACCTTGTCTGCTTTTTGTGTTGTGCTTTTAGTCTTCTCATTCGTTTCATATGTCAATTGTTTTCCATACAGCATTGCTTATCATATTTACATAGATAAGGCATGAATGCCACAATCAAGGGTTCTAAGTTCAATAAAATAATTAAAGAAAAAATGGAGTGTTCATTTTCCTTGTGTCATTGTTTAACTCTCTCTCCCTCTCTTTACTTGACAGTTTAGCCATACTCTGCCTCACCTGTACTCAGTGGTGGATTGTGTGTCTGGTGTATATACAGCTGAAAATTAAAAATGGCCAATTTATTGCTACAATAGCACATGATTTCAGACTAAACTGGAAATAGAAACAGCGGGGCCTGTTTCATAACTGTGTGCCTGCAGCTTAAGCCCCATCACTCCCACTGTTTATTAATGTTTAAAAAGGCACTGCTTGAGGACTCCAGACCTTACAGACCACGAACAGCCTTAGAATCCAAACATTTTATTAAACCAACTAAACAGAAATACACTGAGTTGAACGCTTTAACTACTTCACAGCGTTTTTGTCCACACTCCCAGACTTCATCAGTTAACAAGTATAAAATAAACCAAGACATTTATAATCCTCTTAAGCCCAATTAAATTAAATAATTAAGCAATCAAGAAACTGATGAAAATTTAAAAGTGAAAGTGCAAAATGTTACTGGAAAGGGAATTATATCTATAAAAAAGCATATGTAAATATAGTTAGAAGTGATGCATAAAATGAATTAAAACAAAAAGTAAATGAGCCAACCCTAGATTCAAGTATAAAAATCCTGCTATAAAAACTATATATATATAAGTGGGTTCACTATGAAATTTCGAAATCCCAAAATCTCAAGTTTCAGAATATTGAGTTCAGAATCTCAAAATTGTGAACCCCCCCCCCCAAAACACCACCCAACACGCTAAAACATGTGTATGCAGGGAGCCAAGCTCCCCTACATCCCCCACAACTTAGATATATCAACTCCGAGATCGCACTACGAGGACAAGGGAAATCTCCCAGTCCGTGATACATGCCGATCTCCGTTCAGGATTTCGAAGTTTTGAAACTTCGAACATATAATCTTCGATCACATGAAATTCGAAGTTCTGAGCTTTGAAATTCTGAATGGAACCCATATAAATATAGTCCAAAGGACAAAACCACCACTGTAACAGGTACAAGCATGCAAAATCTGAAGGCAATGCTACTCAATGCTAGAAGTCTGAAACTCAAAATGCACTCTCTCGAGGCACTCCTAAAAATGGAGAACATCGATATCTGTGCAGTAACTGAGACCTGGTTCAACACTTACCACACTTTTCGGCCACCAAACCAAGACCGAAACACTAAAGGTGGAGGAGTGTCCATATTCACCACGGATATTCACACCACTAGGCTAGTTGCCCAACACAATGCATCTGAAATTCTCCAAGTGCAACTAACACTAGGTAAGACTGCAATCCAAATTGTAGCTTGTTACAGATCCCCCACCATGCCCCAAGATACTCACTACACCTTTCTAAGGTTCTACCTGACATAGTCGAAACCACACAACACCGACAACCACATCACCGACACCACATATTCGACAGTCCATAAACACGAAACCACACATAACCGACAACGAAATAACCGACGGTACACAAACACGAAACCCCATACACTGCACACACCACAATAACAATTAAAAACAAAACACATCCCCATTCCACAAACCACACACACAACACAAGCACACCAAAATCCTTACAAGCCCACACTAAACCTTACCTAACCCTAAGGTCCGTCACTATCGCACACTTACCTACCCGCTCCCTAACCCTAACTCACTTAACCCGCCCTATCGCTCCCTAACCCTAACTCACTTAACCCACCCTATCGCTCCTAACCCTAACTCACTTAACCCACCCCTATCGCCTCCCTAACCCTAACTCACTTAACCCACCTATCGCGCCCCTAACCCTAACTCACTTAACCCACCCCTATCCCCACAGACCGTCAATCTCCACACTTACCTGCCTCGCACCCTAACGTCCGTACCCGCATACTCACACAGCCTTTCCCCATGTCGGCATCCTCGGCGTTGGTGTTGTCATCCGTCGTGTCGGTCTTCTGCATTGTCGATGTTCTGCCACTCGCGATTCGCGTCGGTCTTCTTCGATTTCGATCTTCTGGAGCTCCGGATTCCGATGTCGGTCTTCTGCGCTGTCGACGAAGTCAGGTAGAACCCTTTCTAAACATACTGGAAAATATTAAGATACAACCACACACCCTACTACTGGGTGATTTCAACTACCCCGCCAATAATTGGGAAAACTACTCGTGTACCAACAACCTTTGCCCAACGGTTCTTGGAATTCATAAATACCAACGCCCTGGATCAACTAATCCATAGTCACACCAGGGGCTCCAATATCCTAGACCTGGTCATTACCAACATGGGAAATTGATGCTCCACACCTATGGTCACCCCCCTCGTTGGTCAGGTCTGACCATAAGCTAATCACCCTGAACATCCACATCCCACCCCCACCCCCTAGTAAGGAAACCTCCATAAAAAACTTCTCCAAAGCCATCTTCATGCTACTCAAGTCAGAAGTGACAAACTTCATGACACCCATGCAGACGGGAACTGAAAGTTCGACTGCTGAATCCTACACTAAGACACTGTACAAGCACATCCACTCATGCATGAATTGTGCCATCCCAAATAGAACCAAAATGCTCTCCTCCAAAAAAAGGAAGCCAATCTGGTGGCCCCCTGCCATAAACAAACTTTACAACAAAAAGAAGAAACTGTTGCAGAAAAGAGGAAAATCCCAGGATGCAAAAAACACCCTTACCAGCCTAAGTAAGAAGCTGAGATCCCTCATAAAATCCTCCAAAGCTAGTTACGAAAACAAAATTGCCAAAGATTCCAAAGACAACTACAAGGCATTCTATAACTATGTCAAGAATCTAAATGGCAATGCTCAGATCTGCTCTGAGCTACAACAGAATGGCATTAAATATACTGATCCCAAGGACACTGCCAATATCCTGGCAGATTGATTCAGTGCCAACTTCACACTCCTCTCACCCCCTAAATGGCCCATCTCAATACCAGAAGATTGCCAAATTTTGGTATTAACGGTCACACAGGTAAAAAATACACTTTCCAAGGCTAAGAATTTAGCATCCATGGGACCAGATGACATCCCGGGCTGTGTACTACATGAACTACAAAATTAACTGGCAACTCACCTAAGTGTCACGTTTAATCACAGCCTCACCTCAGGCTTCGTGCCTGCTGAGTGGCACACAGCTACAGTTAACCCACTCCAGAAGGGGGGATCCAACTTGGATCCCGGGAACTACCGCCCCATCAGGCTTACTAGCCTGATGTGCAAAGCCATGGAACATATTATCATGGAACTTATAAACAAAGACATTGGCAACCTTCAAACACTGGACCCCATGCAGTTTGGATTCGTGAAGGGCCAATCTTGTCTCCTGAACCTGACTTGACTTCTTCGAATCAGTCTCCAGAGCCGTGGACAAAGGTAAAGTGGTCCACACAGCCTATCTGGACCTCGCCAAGGCCTTTGACACCCCCACTCTGGAATCATAGATAAACTTACTAAGCTGGGCATTAATCCCTACGTCACTCGATGGGTTGCCAACTGGCTTACTGACAGAACCCACACTGTAAAAGTAGTCGACTCCAAATCCAACTCTAGACAAGTGACAAGTGGAGTACCTCAGGGTTCAGTCCTGGGACCGCTCTTGTTTGGCATCTACTTCTCTGAAGTACAGGCCAATACTAAGGGACTCTGCCTAACAAAGTTCGCAGATGACTGCAAACTGGGAGCCATTACTGAATCCCCAAATGATGTGGATACTCTACAAAAGAGCCTTACAGAAACAGATGTTTGGTGCCAGAGCCATGGACTCAAGCTCAATGCCAAGAAATGTATAGTTATCCCCTTTGGGAAAAAAAACATGTACCTGTGAATTACCACATAGGTGGCAGTACACTAAACAACGAAAGTGTGATAAGAGACTTAGGGACACATGTGGACAGTGGTCTCACCTTCGATAACCACATTGCCAAAACAGTCAGGAAATCCTTCTATGTGGCACACCTCATCACTAAGGGCTTTTCATCCAGAAAAAAGGAGGTCATTGTCCCACTGTACTCATCCCTCATTAGACCCATTACAGAAAAGAACGCCCCATTTGGTATGTACCTCTCAAGACATCTGTAATAACTGGAAAGGCTGCAGAAATACCCCACTAAAAGAATCACAGGCCTAAAGCAGATGCCCTACGCTGACCGCCTTAAAAAACTCCAGCATATCGTTTACTCAGAGGCGATCTCTGCTTAACATACAAGGCCATGTCAAACCCAGAGCTGCTGGACATGCTACACTTAAAGAAATCCCAATCCCTCTGAGCCACACGCTCCAGGGATCTAAACCTTGTCATCACAATAAACAAAACATGCTGGAGGGATAGGCTCCTGACCTAGAGATTCCTCAGACTCTGGAATAGACTGCCCATACATGTCAAGCAGAGCACCTCTTTGGCCCTCTTCTAAAGGAACCTTGACGACTGGATGGGAGAAAGGAAATTCAAGAAACCACGAAACGAATATACAAAAGTAAGCACTTTCGTAAGGCACACTGACCAAACTTCATCAGACAATCAGAATCAGAAAGGAAATTCACCCCAGGGATCACGTCAGTCGTCCTGCTAGACAGGGGTCCATGTGAAGAAATAGCCAGGGAATTGTTATAGCTAGGCTTGTATAGGCCCTAGGGCTGATTGCCTAGTACCAACCTATGTGCCTCTATAAATTAAATGGTGTGTACTGTTAATTATATAAAAAAATGTTATTATCTAAAAACATGAAATAAAAAGCTTAAATGTGCATGCAAAAATATATGAATATATAGCTCCTTGAGACATGTAAAAGTTTTATTAAAAACCCTCTACAACTATGTACAACTATTCCACTTCAGTTTGCTCTATCTATGCTCCACCTTATATTATAATCTGGCCGCCAAAGGAGACTTGTTCATTCAGACCAGGATTCCTACTGGCCTCCAAAATAATTTGCCAATAAAACGCTCTATACTCAATCCTCGTCTCCCACGGCCCTCCCCTAGGGTCCTTTAGAATTCTTCCAACACAAAAAAAGTGAAAAAAGCACAAAGGCAAGCTGTGGTGTGCTTATAAAGTGCACTGGTTTCATCTTTCCTAGAAATAGTATAGGAATGTTCATACATTGTCTTCTTCAGCTTGTGTGTAAACACCTCTGAATAAAATCTGTAATCTATGCCCTAGTACATGGAGCAAGCAAGGGATTGATTATACTGCTTCAATGGCTGCTAGGGCCTGAAAGTCCCACATGACTATTTGGGAGAGGGACAAAACATTACTGTTTTTGTTTCTTCATGTAAGTTAGTATAAGCTTAATAGGATTCTGGGCAGTGGCATTTAAGCAATTGTAAAGGACATCAACCAACATCAGTACACCTCTGTTAAATCTACTACATCCTAGTGTTGCCTCCAGGCATTTCTGTAGCTACATTCTACTGACATATCTAGGAATCAATTACTATCTGCTCATATTCGCATTAGTAAATCCAAATCCATATTCCAAATCCATGCCATTCTGGTATGGAAGATGTAAATTCAGTAACAGGCACTCAGAGACTTTATATGCTATCTCCCAAGGTACAATAAATGGACTAGAATAGACAGAAATTATATTTCACAGGAACATGTACATTTGAGAGCCTTGACACTCATCCAATAACTATTTCAGATCATGTGCCAATAATTACTAAAATAAAAATACAGGTTAATGAAGTAAAAATGAAACAATGGTGCTTCCCCACCTATCTCTTAAAAAGAGAGGAATTTAAGGAATGGATGAGGGAAAATATTGGAGTTATCAGGGAAGATAGTACTTTAGAAGTTATAGCCAGTGATTATGATAAAAATGAAAGCACAGTTTAAAAATAGTACAGAAATAAAAGAAAAATATATGGTTAAAAAGTAGCAGGAATTATTTAGAGGTCCTGACAAAAGGTTGAAGTGCTGCAGAATAAAGGGGATCTCAAAGAAAAAGAGGTGCAACTGCAGAATGAAAAAGAGAAAATAAGGGAGTCAAACTACCTATATTTAAACAAAAAAAGAGGAACCTTACTAAACACAAATCATATAATAGGACAAGTTCCCAAAATAAAATACTTAGGAATAAAGTACAGTTTTGTACCTACCATAAATGTAGATGTTCGAGGATCCCCATTGCTGCAGTCCTTACTATTGGGTATAGTCCGCATCCAGTCGGCCCGAATACCAGAGTATAAGGCTGACGTCGGTCAGGGCGCATTAGACTGACGTCAGTACGTCAGGGTACTAATGCGCATGACCGACGTCATATCCTCAGTCTTTTCTTGCCCCAGATGTCAGAAGACCCTAAAAAGACAAGGCCCAAAATACCTGCACCAAAAATATGTACAATATATACAAGAATATATACAACAAAAATAAGCATGTAACCTCACCTACACAACCACCCCTAAACACAGAGGGGAAGGAGGGAGGGTAAATTGGACTGCAGCAATGGGGATCCTCGAACATCTACATTTATGGTAGGTACAAAACTGTACTATGTTCTTCGTTCCCCATTGCTGCAGTCCTTACTATTGGGTAGAATCCCAAAGCAGAGGTAAGGGAGGCTGGCAAATCATAGAGAAGCAGGAGCTGACAACATGCCTTGCAAAACAGCTGTGGCAAAACCAGCCCTAGACTTAGAGTAGATAGGAAGGTGATAATGCTTAGAGAAAGTATGCACTGAACTCCAAGTAGCTGCTTCCAAAATATCCTTAGTTGCCACCCCCTTAGAAATGCTGTTGAAGTGGCAGTAGCCCTAGTGGAATGAGGCCTAATCCCAGCTGGAATCTCCTTGCCATGATGGGAATAACAAAATGCAATGCAAAAGCCAATCCACCTAGAAATAGTTTGTTTTGACACAGGCTTGCCCTGCGAACTCAAAGCAAAAGAAACAAACAACTGCTGAGACTGCCTGAAATCCTTAGTCCTGCTTAAATAATAACGCAATTGCCTGTGTACATCTAAAGTGTGCAAAATCTTTTCCCCTTTATTTTGGGGGTCTGCATAAAAAGTAGGCAAATGAATAGCTTGGTTTAAAGCCACACTAGAAACCACCTTAGGCATAAAGGAAGGATTAGTACGTAATGATACCCTATCCTTATGGAAAATCAAAAATGGCTCTACTGCCATAAGGGCCTGCAACTCAGACACCCTTCTTGCAGAAGTAATAGCCAACAGAAAAGCAGTCTTCCATGACAAATATTTCAATTCAGCAGTAGCCGAGGCTCAAAAGGTTGTAGAGTAAGTTTTTCCAACACAAAATTGAGATCCCAAGCAGGAGTAGGAGCTCTACGTGGGGGTCTTATATTCTTTGCCCCTCTAAGAAACTGCTTGAACAAAGGATGCGAAAACAATGGTGGGTCACAATCATAATGAGCTGAAATTGCTGCAGCATGAATCTTAATGGAAGAGAAGGACAAACCTTTGTCCAATAACTCAGTAAGGTATTGAAGAGCCACACTCAAATTAGGCTCAGAAACCTGCACATTCTTTGCTGTACTCCAAAATAAAAATCTCTTCCATTTTTCTGCGTACACTTTCCTTGTACTAGGTCTTCTAGCTTCCATAATTACATTTAAAACTTGTTGAGGAAGTTGAGACCTGCTGTGTTTCAACACAGAATATGCCAGGCTGTTAGATGAAGAGAGTGAAGCTTGACATTGAGCAGATGACCATCCTTCTGAGATAACAGATGAGGAATCAGAGGTAAAGGCCATGGAGGCTTCCTTACCAGACTCCGTAGTAGTGGGTACCAGTGTTGCGAGGCCAATCTGGAGCTATCAAAATCATCCTTGGCCTGTCTTGTCTGACCTTTAATAATACCTTTGGAAGAAGAGGCAGAGGAGGAAAGGCATACACATGAAGGTTTTTCCAACTGAAAGACAGAGCATCCACTTTCCAAGCTGTGTGATGAAACCCCTTTGTGCAATACTGTGGCAGCTGGTGGTTTAGTGGAGAAGCGAACAGATCTATGTCTGCAGTTCCCCATGACACTGTCAATTTTGAAATACATGAAGATCCAGTTTCCACTCGTGGGGATCCATGATTTGTCTGCTTAACACATCTGCTAAGGAGTTCTGTGCTCCGGCAGAAACCTTGCCTGAAGAGTTAGTTGCAAGCCTAGCGCAGTCTCCCATAAAATCATTGCTTGCCTGCATAGAGGATAAGAATGTGTTCCCCTTGCTTGTTGATGTACCACATGACAGTTGTGTTGTCTGTTAGAATCAACACCTGCCCTGGAAGAAGTAACTCCTTGAAAGCCATTAATGCAAACTGGACTGCTAACATCTCCTTCATGTTGATATGTAGATGCTGTAGTCTGGCAGGCCACTTGTCTTGTATCCACTTTCCATTTAGATGAGCTCCCCAAGCAATGTCCGAGGCATCTGTCGTTAAAATCTGACTCGCCTCTGGCCGGGTCACAGAGAGTCCCTTGTTTAGGTGACATTCCTGAGCCCACCACAAAAATTCTTTTTGAAGGCAAGGTATTATTTGAATGACAGTGTCCAAATCCTGGCAGTGCTGTGTCCATACATTTTGAGATACCATTGTAGCTTCCTCATATGCAGTTTGGCATTGGGAAGCACCAGAATACAAGATGCCATGAACCCTAATGCTTGAAGGACTGTCCTTGCAGTCAGCACGGACTGATGAGATAGTTGATGGAAGTAAAGTGATAGACTCTTTTGTTTGTCCGGGGTTAAAAGGCCATCTGGGCTGCTGTATTCAGTCTCACACCCAGAAAGCACATGTCTTGAGAGGGTACTAGACTGGACTTTATTTCGTTCACAGAATACCCTAGGCATCTTAGCACTGCTATGACATATTCCAGATGCTGTAGAAGGTCTTCCTTTTCTTGAGCCAGAATCAGGCAGTCGTCCAAGTAAGGATAGATTTGAATTCCTTGAAGCCTGAAGTAAGCTATCACTGGAGCCAGAACCTTTGTGAATACTCTGGGCAGTAGATAAGCCAAAGGGCAATGCAGAGAACTGATAATGAGAATTTCCAGCTCGAAACCGCAGATACTTCCTGCAACTTAGCCTTATAGGCACATGAAGGTAAGCTTCCTTGAGATCTAAAGTTACCATCCAGTGATCTTTGCCTAGCAGAGGTAAAAGCTGTTGTAACGTCAACATCTTGAACTTGGGAATGTCCAGAAAAGTGTTGAGGAGAGATAAATCCAAAATTGGTCTCCACGTGTTCCCCTTCTTTGGTACTAGGAACAGGCGAGAATAAAATCCTAGGCCCCTTTCTGATACAGGGACTGGCTGAATGGCTCCCATCTGGAGTAACTGAGAAACTTGCTTGTGAGCCTCTTTTCTTTGTGGAGGAGGAACGTCTGGCATGCCTTTGAAAGGGGGCATTGTATGGAAATAAAATCTGTAACCGTGGTGAATGATATCCAACACCCATTTGTCTTGAGTAATTAAATCCCAATTTTCTTTGAAAAGAGACAGTCTTCCTCCCAAAGGAGCTGCCAGGCGAGAATGTACTGGCAGCTGAAAAGACAGGTCATTGGGTCTGTTTACGAAAGGACTGACCCCTGCCCTCACCAGAAGTCTGAGCAGGTGAACTCCTGTTCTAGGCCTAAAAGAACCCTGAGCCCTGCCCCTACCACGTCTAGACCTACCCCTAGACTGGGAATCATAAGCAGGATATGTCCACCCCTTAGCAGGCCAATTTCTACTAAACTTCGGTGGCTGCACCTGCAAAAAATCTTTAACAGTTTGCATAGACTTAGCTTTGTCCTCCATTTTCTTTAAAACTGCTTCCACAGGCGATCCAAACAACACATCAGACTGTAAAGGAGCATCCAAAATCCTTGTCTTAACATGCTCAGCTAAATTCTGATCCTTCAACCAGGCATGCCTGCGAAGAACAGAACTAGTAGCAGCCACCCTCGAGGAGGCCTGTACAGCATCAAAACCACATTGCAAAGAATGCTTACCCACTTGTTCAGACACATGAACCAAATCCAGCAATTCTTTACACTCAATACCTTCCGCCAAAGCATCCACCTTAGATTTTAATTGTGAAAGGAGATAATTCTGATATTTTAGCATGTGAAACTGACAATTCAATGCTCTCATGGCTAGAGTGGAAGAAGTATACACTTTCTTTCCCCACCTATCCAAAGCCCTTGCCTCTTTATCAGTGGGAACAGGATTTTTAATCACAGAAGCTTTAACACCTTTAGGCCCTTGAGAAATAGTTTCTGGGTCCGCCCTAGGACTCTTAAACAAATACTTATGAGCTTCGGCACCCTATAATACCTATCAGGCTTAACAGGAGCAGGAGGCAAAGAGTCTGGATTTAGGAAGCCTCTGCAAAAACATCTTCCACCACATTCAACACAGGAGGAATAGCTAAGGGCCTATGCTGGGGTAAAAACAAGAATTCCCTAAGCCTTTTCCTGGAATCAGAGTAATCCTGGCCTTCCCATTTAAAGTGCTCCCTCATGGAATGCAGAGTCTCTGAAAATGAGAAATCCTCAGGAGGAGAAGCTGTAGGAGTGGAATCATCCACATCAGAATCAGAATAAGTAGGATACTCCTGCAAGTCTTCCGCAGAAGACTCTGAAGCCTCTGAACACTGTTCAAAACTATCAAACTCCGGTTCCACCCTAGGCCTCTTATCAGGCGGGGGCATAGAACCTCTAATCATAGTAATCAAATCTTCTGCCATTTTAAGCATATGTTTCTTAGGTACAGAACCCAAATGCTAGGAGAAGCCCCCACTGAAGCTGAACTAGGCCTACCTCTCAAAGAAGTTTTGGCAACAGAAGGAGAGGCTCTAACTACCTTGGGAAGAGAGGGAAGAACAGTTACCTGAGAAGCCCCTCAGCCTGGCCTACCTCCTGAGAAGGCACATCCTGTAACAGTAAAGTTTCTGCCTGAGACTCCATGGAAACTCCTGGCAAAACCTCTGGCTCCACTGAGCCTTCTAAAGAACCGACGTCCGGGACTGCCGGTTCATCAACCCTAGGCTTCGCTGTTTTGTCCTTGCGCTTCTTGGGAAGTGGGCGCCGGAGCATCCGACGGCATTTTATAATTGCAACGCTTCCCAAACACTAACCTGGCACAGTCTAACCTCCTCTTAATAGTGCGTTTGTTAAACCTAGCACAAGAGCGGCAACCAACAACGCCGTGCTCAGGCCCTAAACAAGGTATACACAAGGTATGGTAATCCCTATGAGGTATCTGTTTCCCACAAGAAATACAGTTATTCACTTTTTCTGACATCCGGTTAAATACTGAGGCAAGAAAAACCAAAATGTTCCCCAACGGGGTACTTAGCCAACTCTGTTTCGGTCTGAAACTCCGGTTTCGGAAATATTTCAGAACGCCAACCTGCACTCGCAAAATTGCTTCTGCATCGGACCATGCGGCAAAAAAGACTGAGGATATGACGTCGGTCATGCGCATTAGTACCCTGACGTACTGACGTCAGTCTAATGCGCCCTGACCGACGTCAGCCTTATACTCTGGTATTCGGGCCGACTGGATGCGGACTATACCCAATAGTAAGGACTGCAGCAATGGGGAACGAAGAACATCACTGAGCCATAATATAGTTTCAACTCTAACCTTAAATTACAATAATATAATAAATAATATAAAGGAATTAATTACGAAATGGAATAAGTTATTTTTGAATTTTGAAGGCAGACTTCAGATTATAAAAATTATATTACTTCCAAAAATAAATTACATCACCCAAGCCATTTCCATGATTCCAGATAGAAAATATCTAAAAGGCAAAAATAAATCTCTTAAATTTTCTTTGGTATAAAAAAAAAAAAAAAAAATAGGATTGCTTATAAACACCGCATAAGATCCTGGAAGAGAGGCAGTATCAACTTTCCAGATATTGAAATATATATAAAAGCTTTTATTTTTAAAACTGTCTTTAATTGGTTTGATAATAATTATTTGTCAAGCTGGAAAACAGTGCACACTATAATTCTATTAAATGAAAATAAATTAGCTAAAAATCTTATCACAATAGATGATGATAATATACTGTGGCATGGCTTGATGATTAATATTCAATATAATATTTCTAAGCCAACTAATGTAAAACTATATAAATTACATTTATAGTTAATTCAGAAGGTTTATATATTCCAACACCGATATCAAGATACGGTTAGACATTGTAATACCCTTTAGTTCTACTAAAAATTTATTTTATAAAATTCACAAAAACACTAACAAACTGGCAAACAAAAAACTTCTCTTCTTGGCAAAATTGTATAAAAAAAATCAAAAAGCACTAGATCCTAAACAAATTCAAATTACATTCAATATATCAAATGATGACTGGTTGTTACTCCAAAACATACTTTCACATGCCAAGGATTTAAATAAAGTAATTCTTAATTCTTCATATAAGACTTCCCCTAAATTTATAAATCTTATGTCTGATATAACAACTTTAACTGGACTAACTTATCATCAAAAATCTACAAAATATTAATGATCTACAAATACAATACTAATGTAAAATTTTGGAACTATATAACTACAGGCCACCAATCTAATGTATCAGAAGAAAGTAAAACCTATCTCCTATATTCAATTAACTCTACATTTAATTTACAAATATGGAAAATTTACACTTGGAAATGTATACACATTGCATGTATTACACCAGATAAATTATCCAAAATTACAAATACTGGAAATCCTACTTGCTGGAGATGTTTACTAATCTGTAAAACTGATTGGATACATATATTTTATGATTGTGATAACATTAAAAAAATTTGGGATGACCTTACTAAATTCTTACAGGCTATTTTTACAGATGCATTTATTTTAACCAAATCTTTAATTTTCCTAAACATGAATGATAATATTGAAATGAATAAAAAAAGACATATCTACTTTGGTCCACATTAGTTGTAGCAAGGAAAATGTATAACAAGAGGCACTCCTAAAAATGGAGAACACTGATATCTGTGCAGTAACTGAGACCTGGTTCAAGGCTCCAGACAGCACCCCTGCAATACCAGGCTACAACTCTTACCACACACTTTTCAGCCACCAAACCAGGACCGCAACACTAAAGGTGGAGGAGTGTCCATATTCACCAAGGATATTCACAACACCAGGCTAGTTGCCCAACACAATGCATCTGAAATTCTCCAGGTGCAATTAACACTAGGTAAGACTGCAATCCAAATTGTAGCTTGCTACAGATCCCCCACCATGCCCCAAGATTCTCATTACACCTTTCTAAACATACTGGAAAATATTAAGATACAACCAAACATGCTAATACTGGGTGATTTCAACTACCCTGGCATTAACTGGGAAAACTACTTGTGTACCAACACCTTTGCCCAACGGTTCTTGGAATTCATAAATTCCAATGCCCTGGATCAGCTAATCCTTAGTCCCACGAGGGGCTCCAATATCCTAGACCTGGTCATTACCAACATGGGAAATCGATGCTCCACACCTATGGTCAACCCCCTCATTGGTCAGGTCTGACCATAAGCTAATCACCCTTGACATCCACATCCCACCCCCACCCCCCAGTAAGGAATCCTCCGTAAAAAAACTTCTCCAAAGCAAACTTCATGCTACTCAAGTCAGAAGTGACAAACTTCACGACACCCATGCAGACGGGAACTGAAAGTTCGACTGCTGAATCCTTCACTAAAGCACTGTAAGAGCACATCCACTCGTGCATGAATCGTGCCATCCCCAATAGAACCAAGACACGCTCCTCCAAAAAAGGAAGCCAATCTGGTGGTCCCGTGCCATAAACAAACTTTACAACAAAAGGAAGAAACTGTTGCAGAAAAGAGGAAAATCCCAGGATGCAAAAAACTCCCTTACTAGCCTCAGTAAGAAGCTGAGATCCCTCATAAAATCCTCCAAAGCTAGTTACGAAAATAAAATTGCCAAAGGCAACCACAAGGCATTCTACAGCTATGTCAAGAATCAAAATGGCAATGCTCAGATCTGCTCTGAGCTACAACAGAATGGCATTAAATATACTGACCCGAAGGATATTGCCAATATCCTGGCAGATCGATTCAGTGCAAATTTCACCCCCCTCTCACCCCCTAAAGGGCCCATCTCAATACCGAAAGATTGCCAAATTCCAGTAATAATGGCCACACAGGTAAAAAACACACTCTCCAAAGCTAGGAATACAGCATCCATGGGACCAGACTACATCCCAGGCTGTGTACTACATGAAATACAAAATGATCTGGCACCTCGCCTAACTGTCATATTTAATCATAGTCTCACCTCAGGCTTCATGCCCACTGAGTGGCGCACAGCTACAGTTATCCCACTCCACAAGGGGAATCCACCTTGGATCTGACGAGCCTGATCTGCAAGGCCACAGAACTTATTATCATGGAACTTATAAACAAAAACATTAACAACCTTCAAACACTGGACCCCATGCAGTTTGGGTTCGTGAAGGACCGATCTTGTCTCCTGAACCTGAATGACTCTTACGAATCAGTCTCCAGAGCCGTGGACAAGGGTAAGGTGGTCCACACAGCCTATCTGGACCTCACCAAAGCTTCGACACCATCCCCCACTCTGGAATCATAGATAAACTTACTAAATTGGGCATTAATCCCTATGTCACTCGATGGGTTGCCAACTGGCTTACTGACAGAACCCGCACTGTAAAAGTAGCCGACTCCAAATCCAGCTCCAGACAAGTGAAGTACCTCAGGGTTCAGTCCTGGAACCGCTCTTGTTTAGCATCTACTTCTCTGAAGTACAGGCCAACACTAAGGGACTCTGGCTAATAAAGTTCGCAGATGACTGCAAACTGGGAGCCATTATTGAATTCCCAAATGATGTGGATATTCTACAAAAGGGCCTTACAGAAACAGATGCTTGGTGCCAGAGCCATGGGCTCAAGCTCAATGCCAAGAAATGTATAGTTATTCCCCTTGGGAAAAAACATGTACCCGTGAATTACCACATAGGTGGCAGTACACTAAACACCAAAAGTGTGATAAGAGACTTAGGGACACGTGGACAGTGGTCTCACCTTCAATAACCACATCGTCACAACAGTCAGGAAATCCTTCTATGTTGTCAACTCACCACTAATGTCTTTTCATCCAGAAAAAAGGAGGTCATTGTCCCACTGTACTCATCCCTCATTAGACCCATTATAGAATACCATGCCCCATTTGGTATGTACCTCTCAAGACATCTGCAACAACTGGAAAGGCCGCAGAAATACCTCACTAAAAAATCAAAGGCCTAAAGCAGATGCCCTATGCTGGCAGTCTAAAAAAACTCCACCTACACTGTTGCATATCGTCTACTCAGATGCGATCTCTGCTTAACATACAAGACCATGTCAAACCC
Organism: Protopterus annectens; assembly: GCF_019279795.1. NCBI lineage: Eukaryota > Metazoa > Chordata > Ceratodontiformes > Protopteridae > Protopterus > Protopterus annectens. Next base: position 588,650,602 of record NC_056733.1, on the reverse strand, counting down.
AGAGCTGTTGGACATGTTACACTTAAAGAAATCCCAATCCCTCAGAGACACGTGCTCCAGGAATCTAAACCTTGTCATCACAATGAACAAAACATGCACGAGGGATAGGTCCCTGACCCAGAGACTCCTCAGACTCTGCCCATACATGTCAAGCAGAGTGCCTCTTTGGCCCTCTTCAAAAGGAACCTTGATTGGATGGGAGAAAGGAAATTCACCCCGGGGATCACGTCAGTCGCCCTGCTAGACAGGGGTCCAGGGAAGTAAATATTGTGGGAAGAAATAGCCAGGGTATTGTTATGGCTAGGCTTGTATAGGCCCTAGAGCCGAAAGCATAGTACCAACCTATGAACCTATGAGTATCCAGGGCGAGAGCAGAAGGCCTTCCACAGCATTTTGTCTCAAGGAGAGAAAGAATCATACAGACAAGTTTCCTTCTTACACATTATGGGAAGCATGTCCTCAAACTGAGGCATGAGGACAGGACAGTGGGGACTACTCTCCTTCAGCCCTTTCCATGTCCAGTGTAGAGAACTTCTTTTTCTTCATGATGCTTGGAGAGGAAGAGTCAAAAGATAAAGATAATGTGTGAGATCAGAACATATGTTGTCTAGCCTACCATTATCCCTCTAATCCTCTGTGAAAAAAATTGAAGAACCATGGACCCAGAAGCATGTGTATCTGGGGCTGAGGCTTCAGGGAATGCACACACAAAAGAAAGTGTTAGATCTGTGCCTCTTCCATCTTCTCGGACCTTGATGCTGAAGTGTTTCCCACTGACTCCAACAATGCATAGACAGACATCCTCAAGAAGCTGGATACCAACACCCCCCCCATGGCCAAGGTTGGTGCCAAGACACTTCTTGATGTTGGTGATGGCAAAGGTAGCATAGGACCCACTCCTCAATGGCATCAACAGCATCAGTGCCAATACTGGGTCTATGCCTCAACACTGACAGTCTTGGTCCTAGAAATGATTAGCAATGAACAAGCTGGCTGCAGTTTTACAAGTGTCAACAGACCTGTCTGTGCTGAAGGAAGGAAGAAATTTGTGCCAATGAAACCTGATGAATGATCACCAGTCTTGCTGGCAACAAGACATGGAGGCCAGAGAGGAGACACTGAAATGGAAGAATACCACTGGAGTTGGCACAAGAAGGGGAACAGAGAACATCGTCCTTCAACTAAGCTTTGACTTGAGTCCTCATCATTTTCTCCCAGGCCACATCAAGGTTCAGAGGAGGACTGTGAAGAGAACAGGCAGAAACAGAGTAGACAGAAAAGGACTAGGTCTGGTGAGTTAAATCTTGGACAGCTCAGGCTCAGACACAGAAGACACACTACTAAGTCTTTTCTTATGAAAAGACTCCACAACAATGGAAACTTCACCCTGATATACAGTTGCGTGTTTCTCTTTGGTGCAGAAGCAGATGAAGAAATTATATTTGCAGGCTTATTAATAACAACAATAGCTGAACTATCCTCTACTCTCAGTCTTTTAGCAATAAGTGGGGAAGATCCTGGTGAAGAAGCAGAAGATACAATGCCCCTATCCACCTTTCACTTATCCTTTTTCTTTTCTGTTTATCCTCAAAAGAGGATTCCATTTGGAATAATCCTTTCAAAATGAACTTGTATTTACAAGACTTTTTTGCTCACAACTATTACAAATGTCACTGTTCTTCTAATTGAGATACACCACAGTACACCATACACAGAAAATGCCTGTCCACAGATGAGATTCCTCTGCCCACATTCAGGGCACTTTCTAAATCTAAATTCTTTACCCATGTTACCTACACAGTTAAAACTTAGCAACTAAAAAAATGAAGCATGACACTATAAAATGAGGAAAAATCTCTATAAAATTATAATGAAAGTGTCAGAGGAAGGGATGACTCAAGCTAATGACCAATACAAAAAAATCTGACTTCTATTTTGCAGAAAAGCACAGGCAATTGGACAAGTCATTCAAAACAGGAAACTGGCTGGCAAACCAAACTCTTGCGTGCTAAAACAGTAAAAAAAAAAGAGCTTGCGGCTGTTCCACTTTGATACTTTGTTGGTCACAGAAAAAGAGATTTGGGGATGGGAGTAGGCACAAACGATATTGTAGAAGCTAGAGCCTGAGAAGGACTTGCAGACGTGAGCTGATTACTGCCTGCAGCCAAGTGGTGAACTAGACTGTGCAGGATACTAAGATTATGACATCTAGACTATCATATGTAAACAGATGGAAAGAAGTGGAGGAAGTGACAGATTTTATTTCCCTTGGCTCAAATATCTCTGCAGATGGAGAATGTGGTCATAAAACCGAAAGAAACTTGGATAAAATATCAAAAGGCAAAGACATCAAACTGCCAACAAAGAATTCCTTGGAAAGTAAACTGTTTAAATCAGCCAGTACTTAAACAAATAAACCCAAGCTGCTCAATGGGAGGCCTAACAGTAAAATTAATTCAAATACTTTAGCCACATAATGTGAACAGAGATTCACTGGTGAAAACATTAATGCAGGGGGAAAAATGGGACAGCAAGGATTAAAATGGATAAGCAATGAATAATGATTTATGAGAATTAATGAAGTGGTTGTTGAAGGACAAGCCATGGGTGCTAAAATCATTAAGGTCATGAAGGATCAAACTTACTAAAACACAACAAAGGGAAGCAGTGTGGCAAAAGTGATAACTGAGTGACATGATTCCCCAGGGTTTGATTAATAAGACAGCACTATAAACTAAGAACATCTCATTGCTATTACAAGTTTTTCCCCAGTTTTAAAATCTAAACAAAATGGAGATACTGGCATACAAACAATTCCTATCCTACTGACAAGTACAGTTTAACAACTTTCTTTCTCTGTACTGTCAAAACCAGAAAGAAAGGATGAATGAATATATGAGGTTGTTTGACTGCCTGTCTGTTTTGTCTGCTAAAGGGGTGCAGATTTAATTAAAATTATGTTGTTGTGTCTTTCGGCTTTTCCAGGTTAGGGGTCACCACCCAACCTGAAAAATACTTATGACCTATAACTGCAGCCCGCAGGCTGTTCACATGACAAGGTCCGGGGGAAGGAGGGACTGTTGAAGACAAATGAAGAACTACTCAGATGGAAAGTTATGGTGAGTACATAACTTCTTTATCTGAAGTACTTTACTTCATTTGGTCTTAAACCTGTGGGATAGAGTCCCCAGCTACTAAACTCCTGGGTGGCCCTCATGGAAGGATATTCCGGAGCACCGCGGAACCAAAGGATGCTCTCCTTCTGGAAGTCAAATCCAATTTGTAATGAGAAATAAATCTATGAGATGAGGACCAAGTACCTGCAGAACAAATATCATCCAAAGAGATTCTAGACCAAAAGGCCACAGAAGTAGCCATGGACCTAGTGGAATGAGCTTTCACCTGACCTGGAGGAGACATGCCTCTGTCCTTATACACCTGAAGAATGTATGAAGAAATCCACCTACCAATAGTGACCTTGGAGATAGGTTCAGGGTTTATAGAAGGATACAGTTGATCAGATCTATGGAAATTTTTGTCCTGTGTAAATAAAATCGTAACTGTCTATGAACATCCAGCAAGTGGAGTTTGTATTCCATTTTGTTAGCAAAATTAGGAAAGAAAACTGGTAAATTGATGGTTTGATTGATATTAACTGGTGATGCCACCTTGGGAAGAAAAGATGGAATGGTCCGAAGGGAAATCCTATCTTTGTGGAAAATCATATAAGGAACTTAGACGGACAATGCCTGCAGTTCTGAAACCCTTTTAGAGAGGTAATAGCTACCAAAAATGCTGTTTTCCAAGATAAGAATTTTAGATCTGTGGTTGCAGCGGGTTGAAAAGGCAGAGCGACCAGAGCTTGAAGAACCACAGTAAGGTCCCATGGGGGAACAGGATCCTTGACAGGGGGGGCGTAACAGAAAAGTCCCTTTGATAAAGGCTTTACACAGTCTGGAGGAGGCTAGAGAAGCAGAATTCTCACCCACATGAAAATGAGAAATGGCAGCCAACTGAACCTTGACAGTAGAAGAACTAGCTCCTTGTTGAAAAATATCAGCTAGAAAATAAAGAATGGAAGAAATAGGAGCTGTGAAGGGGTCTAAACTCCTTAGAGAGGCCCAAAAGTAAAAAGTTTCCATTTACTGCGATAAACCTTTCTGGTTGAAGACTTATGAGCAGTCACCAGAATAGACCTAACTGAAGCGGATAATCCAAGAGTCCTAGCGATCATGGGAACTGCAGCAGCCAAGCTTTGAGCTTCAAACTGTCCAGGTTCGGATGAGGAACCCCGATGAGTGTGAAATCAGATCCTGAATGGGATCCAAGATCCAGGGCGGAGCCAGAAGGTGAGACCAGAGGACGGAAACCATACCTGGTGAGGCCAAAACGGGGCTATGAGGATCACTTTGCTCCCTAGTCGACGAGCTTTCTATAGAAACCTCGGAATAAGAGGTACTGGAGGGTAAGCATACAGAAGACCAGGAGGCCAAGCATGGACTAGAGCATCTCTGTAGGAATCCCCCGGCATGGGGTTCAGAGCGAAAATCTCACTGCACTTCGCATTGGAAGGAGATGCGAAGAGATCGCAGCAAGGCTGACCTCACTCCAGGAAGATCTGCTCCATTAGTGAAAGATTCAGAGACCACTCGTAAGGCATCAGAATAGTCCAACTTAACCTGTCCGCTAGAATGTTGGACTGTACCGGAATGTGCATTGCAATGAGAAAACGACAGGTGGAGATCATCCATTCCCACACTCTCATGGCCTTGCGACAAAGGGGATAAGACCTGGTCCCTCCCTGTTTGTTGATATACCAGACCACTGACATGTTGTCTGACTGAATTGCAATGGCTCCCAGAGGAAGAAAGGCATGAAGGGCCTGCAATGCTAAAAGGACCAGACTCATCTCTAGAACGTTTATGTGCAAGCTGGTCTCTATAGGGGACCACAGGCCTTGGACTGTCCTGCCCGAACAATGCCTCCCCCACTTGAGTTGGGTGGTGTCTGTGGTCACTGTGGCTTGGACAGGGGCTGGAACAAAGGGTCGTCCCTCCAAAATGTCCAGAGAACACATCCACCATACAAGGGATGACCAACTGACTCAACTGAGTTGTACTGGATACGACAATGGAAGTACCAACAGGGAACATTGTACAGCTAGTGTCCACTGTAGAATTCTCATATGTAACCAGGCACACGGGAGAAGTGTTATGGTCACCGCCAGTGAACCTAAGGCCCTCAACACGGATTCCGCTGATGGAAAATGAGAATGGTAGATCAGAGACATGCATCCTCAGGTTTTGTACTCTCTCCAAGGTCAGGAAGATTTTGCACTGTAATGTATCTATCCTTGCCCCAATGTAGTCTATCACCTGGACAGGATCTAGAAGTGATTTGGATGCATTGATTGTGATCCCCAAATGCAGGGCAAGGTTCAACAAATAATCCCTGGTTTGAGAGAGTAGACACCTGGTGGGAGCAGTGAGAAGCCAATCGTCCAAGTACGGAGAGACCTGAATCCCCTGAAGCCTCAGGTGAGCCGCTACCACTGCCATCACTTTGGTGAACACCCTGGGGGCCGTGGTGAGACCAAAGGGTAGGGCTCGAAAGTGGTAATGATGGACTCCTAGCCGAACGAGGAGGAACCTCCTGGAGCTTCTGTGCATCTTTATGTGATAGTAAGCATCCCAGAGGTCTAAAGAGCACATCCAGTTGTTTTCATGCAGGTACGGCATGATGAACTGTAGTGTGACCATCCAGAATTTTTCTTTGGCAACTGACAGGTTCAGGGTAGATAGGTCCAGAATGGGCCTTAAGTCCCCGTTTTCTTTGGCACCAAAAAAAAAACCTGGAGTAGAAGCTGGATCTGGACTGATCTGGGAGGATGGTTTTGATGGCTCGTTTTCCTAGCTGCCTGGAAATTTCCTGTGCTGCTGCCTCCCTTTGCGGGACTGGTATGTCCGGGAGGTGTCTGGGAGATTTGGGAGGACCCACAAAGGGATACAGTATCCCCTGGATATGATCTGAAGCACCCAGCGGTCTGATGTTATGGACTCCCATGCCGCCAGGTGCAAGGACAATTGTTCCCTGACTGTCTGCAGAGTAGAGCAGTCGGGCCACCCCTCAGGGTTGCTGTCCGGGCCTGTCTGAGAAAGGTTCTCGAGAACCAAAATTCCTCGGACCCTCCTCTGCTTCTGGGCCGGTGTCCATTCTGTCCCACTCTGCTTCTCGGGGAAGAAGAAGAGCCCTGAGTGTCCCAGGAATACTGTGACTTCCGGAACCACATCTTCTTTTGCCCTCTCTGATTCCGGGAAAAGGATCTTTGAGGGTTCAAGAAGCGGATTACGATGGCAGACAGTGTCTTCCCTTCCTTCTCACTCTGGACTAAAGTCTCTTAGATGGTCTTAGCAAAGAGAGTGGAGCCATCATAAGGGGCATTGGCAAAGGATGCCTTGAAAGGTACCGAAAATTGACAGTCTGAGCCAGGCGTTCTGCCCTAGCCGCTCCTTCAGAAGCATGTGAAAGGAGTCACATGGACGTGTTGGAGACTGCTTTCAAAGTGGCCATCCTCATGGAGAATGAGTCCCTGTCCTCCTGCAACATGGACTTAAGGGGTGACTCCGCCAGCTCCTTGACCAGGTCACGTTGCAGTCTCGTGACATGGGCCAGGTAGTTCAGCACGCTAATAGAAAAGGTAGCTGAAGCGTAAACCCATTTCCCTAAGTGGTCCAGCATCTGTGACTCGGTGAGGAGGATGAACTGAGGCTCTTGGTCAGGAGGATGAACAGAGGAACTCTCTTGGGCTAGTTTCTTCTTTGTGGCTGCTGCTACCACCATAGTGTCTACGGGGGAGCCCTTCTTCCACACTAGCCTATCCGAAGGTGGACTCAAGATCTTGTCAGGTCTTTTGGGGATTGGTTCCACAGTGTCCGGCTCCTTTCAGGCCCACGAGGTGACCAGGTCCACCAAGGGATCTGCGGGAGAGGACACCCAGGAAGTAGATGGGCCCATGCCGAAAGCCTCCAGGAACACGGACTCATCATTAGAAGGTTTGAGGGCAGATCAACCTCCCCATTAGCGAAGGATTTCCATGATGTCTCCAAAGGAGACATCCACGGGAGGTGATCTGGGGGAACCTTCCCCATCATCCAAATCCGTATCCTCGGAGAGGAACTCGGGGAGTCCAAGTGCCTCCTCTTACACATATGCTTGCCAGGCACATCTCCGGTGGGGCTCTCCAGGGGGAACTCGCAAGTCACTTGTTCCTCAAGGGGAACCATCTGGGGCTCCTTGAGCACAGGCTGTCCCTCTGGTAAAATGATGGGATTTGTAGAAAGAGCCGAGGAGGTTGAAGCAGAGTCTGAGGGGAGAGTCAGGGGTCTCGATCCAGTGGAGAGAACCTTTTCTACCATGTCAAATGCAGAGGGAGAACGAACCTCCTGGGGAACCATTAAGAAAGCTGGTCTCCCCAGGTCTGACGAGAGAATCGGAGTCGGGCCCAAAGTGGACGGAGCTCTGAGGGAGGGAACTTGGCCCAATAAAGGCAAAGCCGATGAAAAACGTTTCACTACCTGGAATCCGACACCCAAGCTCCGGCTCAGAGAGCGGCTCGGATCCAAGCTGGTCGGATCCGACATGCTCCAGGCAGCTGTAGGTGTCGAGGAAGCAGGTACCATCGGAGCCAACCCCCTGACTAAAGCCATCCTCGGATCAGAGTACTCCAAACCCGGTGGACAGAACGGAGGAGAGATGGGTGTAAAAAAAGGGAAGCGAGCTTCACCCTCCTCAGGGAGAGGGGGCTGGCAAGACCCCGATCTGGATCTGAGTATGAATGAACCTCCTCCTCATTTTATCCATGTCGACTTCCGATAAGGACCACATGGACCTCGACGAGGCCACGGACTCCAACCTTGCGGGTTGCGGAACCAAGGCCCTAGATGTAGAGCGCGTCTCCTCTGACTCCAGGGAAAACCTCGGAGATCGGAGCCGAGGGGAGTCATGGATCTTATGACTCTTAGCAGGTGAAGGGAGGTCCAGGGACCTCTTATATTTCTCTGACCTGGATTTTGGATCTCTCTCCTTCTCTCTGCCCCTTTTCTGCTCCACTTCTGCAGGCTTTGAAACGGGAGGTTGAGTCCCAGCCTGGAAGGGAGGTGAAGCAAGGGCAAGAGAAGGAGAAGCAGCCACAGCAGCCGCTGTGACTGAAGCCGAGGATGAGGCAACTGCCTCAGAAGTGGGAAGAAGGCCTTACAGGGCCAACTTAGCCTTCCTGTCCTTGACTGCACGTCGGTTAAAACCCGCGCATATTGAGCAGTCTGTACTTAAATAGGCAACGCCCAAGCACATTACGCAAAGAGTGTGGCCATCTGCTGGGGACAACTTATGGCCACACTCAGTGCATCCTATAAACACCGGCTTATCAGCCATTCAGACAACGAGGGAAAACAAGTAGAGAGAAAAATATTAGTTTTCCCACTGAAAAACACTCGCACACAGAACACACTGAGGGGGGAGGGGAAGCAAGTACACTAACCAACTAAGCTAAGCAACAATAAAGTTTAAATACACGACACATCAAGCGAGGGGAGAAGGGGAATCTATACTAACCATTATCCGAAAAGTTAGAGAGAAAAAAAGGCTTTCTAAAAGCTTTCAAAATCCACTTACTACTCGGAGCTCTGGAGATCACGATGCTTCAGCTAGCCGTGGCAAATAAGATCTGGGGGTTGGAAGGTAGAGGAGGTGAATTATGGGTAAGGGGAGGAGCTTGGAGCTCAGAGCAGATGCTAGTAAAATTGTCGGCTCGGATCAGATACGGATCCGGTATCCCACAGATTGAAGACCAAATGAAGTAAACTACTTCATATCTATTCTTACTTGCATCTCCCCCATACCCTTCAGAAAGCACCCTTTTTCCCTCATACATATTTTACTCTGAAAGATGGTACCCACTTGGACTCGGTTATCAGCAAACTGCTAGCCTTTTGGTGAAGATCAAGTGTGTAATAACACAATGCAGCTGTAATAAAAACTGTTAAAACGTTTTGCTGGCAACCATTGATGTGGTGACATTTTTGACACCTGCAAATAATGTACAAATCCTGTATTCAATAATGGGGAAAGCACCGAGAATAAGCTTTCTCAGATTGCTTCTATCCAAGCTCAGTTCTAACACATTTTCAATATTAATTTTTTCCCAAGTTCATGTATGCAAAATAAGAATTTCAAAAACTTACCCTCTTCATCTTCCTCTTCTCCCAGTTCAAGATCAAGATCAGATCCCAGCTCTTCGTCTTCATCACCAATTCCTGCTGCCCTGTCTTCATCACCTTCATCCACTGGGAGAGCAGAATAATTATCCAAATCAATTTTAGGAAGTGCCTAGAGAAATAGAAGCAGTAGCCTTTAAGCAGTACTTGTAATGTGCAAAGTGATTTACTTTGAACTGCTACGAGCTGCTACATTACCGTCCACCCAGCTTCGATAAACTTGTATGTTACAGCTGAAGGTGTCAAGTAGGTTTACATCTGCTGTAAAGTTACTTACTATACTGACCCCATTGATGTAACTTTGATTTATGAATAATTACAAGTGTTCACAAATGGTACTTTTAATGCTGACATATTTTTGTTTCCCCTTTTGCAACACTAAGGTAAAATCAATTGAAAATACATAAATCATGTGATCAGTGTACATTTGTACAAGCTTTTCTTGACTGAATATGTTGCCCTACAAAATCAGCAGCTGAAATGGAATGGAAATAGTCTTGATATTTACATTACTTTTTGTTTCTGGCAATTGGCAGGGGTCACTACATGTATAAGAGCTTGTTTTTAAAGGAAAACAAGGAGCACTGGGTGGTCAAGTGTCATTTCCAAAGTGACTTGGTATAAAACAGAGGCTGTGGAACATGAACCCACGCAAGTAGGATGCATTTCATTTATGCCTATCTAAACTAATATGTAATACTATCAGCAATGACATAAAATCATTCCTTACACTATGACACTTCCAAAATTCTCAACTTGTTTTAATAACAGAAAAACAATATATTCTCCTATGCACCAATACATACAAATACACACACAATTTTTCATTTCTCCTATATTTATCCCATACACACAGCAGAACAGTCACAAACTGTGCCATCTGCTACCTTATAAATAAATGCCATGTTACTTCATTTACTGTGTTCCACAAGAGATGGTTCTTTTTACCTACATTAGAATTACATGTTTTTGTTCAAGTTTTCTGTGAATAAATTTAGTAGCAATAAAAAGTGCGGGACTACTGAGTGCAATATAATCAGCATTAATACAATGCAGATACTGTATACTTTGAATGAAACATGCAAATTACAGCCATAAATGTCATGAAACAGTTAAGAACCAAAGTTTCACATAAGTGCTGTGTGTTACATGATTCCATAAAATATTTTCTGGCAGGGTACAGACTAGAAACCACTGCAGCAAATTTAAGAAATGTTAGTACACATTTTATGGTTGATACATGGGTTTCAGCACTAGTAACCTGCAATAGATGTGAATACATAACAAAAATAAAATTCTCCTTCAACTTGACAAATTAAAAAGACAGACGGACACTCTACCACTGTTTTCTTCTGCTTTGTTTTCTTAAATTTTCTCATATCTTCGGCAGTATCATCATCTTCTGTAGAAAATAAAATGCCATTATTATTTTACTCACAAAACAGTTTTAACTTTCTTAAAAGGGCAATGCTTATCTATTACTACAGGTTTCAGTATTTTCATTATTTAAACACAAACCCTCATCCATGCATTAGATCATCCATTTTCTATAAAAAAGAATCAAAGAAAAACATGATGTGCAAAGAGCTTTTTTTTCACATTCTGCTCAGCAACTGGCTAAGCAGAACAGGTGTGGCAACACCTGATAGCAACTGTAGTCCATTCTTCCTACGACTTGGTAATCGATACAGTAAAATATAACTAAATCAGCAGAAATGGCTGAATGTACCTTGCTTGCTTGTTTTACCTACTGGATACAAATGCTAACACCCAATCTAAGTAACACTGCACAACCAAGAACATCTGGAAAGTTGTATTTCTCCCTCAGAAATTCATCTACTAACCCACTATGTGGGGGGAGGACCCCTTCATACCCCAACTAAATATAACCTATTTGGAGTTTGTAGCATTTTGATGTGGGGGTATTTTTAAATACTGGGGGTTTCAATGACCAAATTATTTGACACATAGAACCACTAAATTATGTTTTGCTGAAAACTATTCTGACAATTTACTAGGCTTCTGCATGTCAAGTGTTTCAAAGGCTTCTCCCACTATTCGAAGCCTTGGGGAAGAAGCCCAAAAGATAAAAAGGACAAGATGAGATAGACATCAAACATCACTTTAAACAACAAACATGGACTGGACTTGAGAAAAATTTAATGCCCGTGACAAAAAAAGTAACTAAAACTACTTTCACATAAGCACAAACCAACTGAGTGATTCTCCAAATAAAATAACCACCACTAAAAAGAGAGTGAAAACCTTCAACAAGCTAAGGAAGCAAGAGTTTTGCCATACTCTCAAGTTGTAAAGTTTACATTGCAAAGACAGGGAAGAGAATTATGGAAAGGAAGTTTGAAGTGAAGAACCTCTTTAAAATGATGATCCAAGGGTTTACTACTGATCAGTCTATGAAAGACATTAAAGTTTAAACCTACCTTAAAAACATGTCTCAGGCAGCACAGGTACTGATGACTACAGAGCCAACTCTCAGGATCCAGATGGTAGCTCTTTTACATGTGTCACTCTATGCAGTCCTTCTGCCTGGTATACATACCAACTTCAGGATCTTGGAAATGTCATCCAGTAAACATTGGGGGGGGGGGGTTAGAGATGCATCTACAGAAACCAAGCTCTAAAGTCCAAGTTGATATTCAAAACACAATGGTAAGGCTGCATACTTCTACTGCTCAAATTCTTGCCACAATTCTTATAATAACATATATGGTCTTATGACTGATCATGAGCTAATAAGGATAAATGATGGACACTCCACTCTAAATTTAGTCAAGACTATGACTAAATTTATGGCATAGGAGGATAGAGCTCCGACTGAGACGCAGGCAACAGAGATTCAATTAATGGCCCTGGCAGTAGAGGAGTCAGCCAAGAAGGAAGAGGGTTTGCCGACTCAACACTCTAAGAGGGATGGGAGGGGGATGTCTGTGCTTGGGGGAACACTGTGATGGTGCCACTATTCAAGTGAAAACTACTTCTTATGCTTCAGGAATGGTGGGTGAGGCTATTTCCTGCAAAGTCAATTAAAGTCACGACAGCATCCATTGCGAAAGCCTACTGCAATCACCCTTCCCATACACGTCACAAAATGTATGGAGATGTAGGCTAGCCATAAACTAAATAAAAATTATTCCTGGTAGCAGCCTACATGATGGAAGATTCTTGCCCACAGTGATAAGGGAACAAATGGGTCAATCAGTTGGCTAAGAGGAAGATGATGATCAGCAAGCAGTGGAACCAGAACCTTTGACAAAAGATGACAAATGCAGAATGCTAATACCACGAAGGTTCTTCTATAAGATGGGGAACATTTACTCCTTACCTCAATCAGATGGATGATGCAAGAGGGTACAAAGAATGGGGTCTACATTAGAAAATTGAAGTTTCAAAACTTCTAATGTTCTAATATCCAACCCTATTCAGCGAAAGCTGAAAATATCGAAGCAACAGAAAACCAAATTTTTTCCTAGGGAAAGAACTCGGTTGTCCATTTCTGTTGCTTCGGTATTTTCAGCGCTGTGGTGGAAAGTTACAGGTCGGGTTCAGGTAAGTGTGCGACTGAGTGCGGGTTAAGTTAGTTAGGGTGCAGGTTAGGTATGTGTGTGATTGTTTGGACGTGAGAGTTAGGGCGGGTTAGGTGAGTTAGGGTTAGGGCGCGGGTTAGGTATGTGTGCGATTGTGTGGACGTGAGGGTTAGGGTGGGTTAGGTGAGTTAGGGTTAGGGCGCGGTGAGGTGAGTGTGCGATAGTGACAGACCTTAGGATTAGGGTTTGGGTTAAGGTAAGTGGATAGTTAGTGGTGTGTGTATAGTTTAGTGTAGGGTTAGGTGTAAGATTTTAGGTGTATGTGTGTGGATTGCTGTTTGTTTGGTGTGCTTGTGTTGTGTGCATGTGTTTTGGAACAGCAAATTTTTTCCCTAGGAAAAAATTTGCTGTTCTGTATGTTCGATGTTTTCAGCTTTCGCTGAATAGTGTTCGATATTAGAACATTCAAAGTTTTGAAACTTCGATGTTCTAATATAGACCCTAAAGAATGTGCCTGTCTTATCAATTAGTAACACCAGTTAATATGACACAGAATACAAAAAGCACAACTGTGTAATAAACTTGTCACAAAGAAAGTACAGTTGTGTAAAATCTTAGCATGACAGTAGATGTTCTTCTCTTCAGTGTTGCAGTATTCTTTGCCTAAGGGATTTTCTGCCAAGGATAGCCCAATGTTCTTCAAGTATACCAAAGCCTTCAGTACTTAAAGGCATCACGTATCACACGTATCCTCCCTGCACAATCAGAAAGCATAAAGGTGACAGACAGATCCACACACTCAGAACTTATAACGCTCCAGGAGGAACAAAATGCCCTTAGAGACATGAACACATGCATCTAGAAAGAGAAAAACGAGAAGAACTCCTTGGCCAGAAGGGCAAGAAAAGTACAAGGCAAGAATTTGAACAGAGGAAGTAGGAGGAAGGGAGCAAATACTATAACACTGAAGAGAAGGCCATCAACTGTTATAAGATTTTACACGACTGTACTAAGTCCTTCCACATCACTTTTGCAGTATTCTTTACCTAAGGGAGAGTAAAAGAGCTAAAGAGGAAGCCTGGGAGGAAGATGGCACAGAACAGCCATCTACAAAACCATGCACGATAACCCTGGCGAACCCAGCTCTGGCCCTGGAATTAATATCCAACTTGTAATGCTTCGTGAAACTATGAACAGAGGACCAAGTAGCAGCTCCAAGGATGGAACTTGTATCCAGACCCCTGAAAATAACACCAGAGGGAAATATCCAAGCAGAATGCACGTTTACCAAGAAGGAAATACATTTTCCATGAAAAGAACAAAAACAATTGGCCTCAGAAATCAAGGAGGAGATGGTTTGCTTAGAAACAGCCAAACCCAAAGTCCTGGGATGAAAGGAAACAAAAAAAGCTGCTCAGATTTATGAATAACTTTAGTTTTATCTGAGCTGTCTCTGCAAATCCAAGGTGTGAAAAACTTTCTTACTGGCAGACTGCAGAAAAGAAAAAATTGAAGTAAGAAGAACATAAACCAAAAAACGGACTTGCTCGACGAAAGTATGATGGCACAAACCCACAAAAAACGAGTATCCACCTGAATAATATTCAGCAAGGGTTTAATAAACCAAATCCACAAAGCGTAAAAAAGACAGTATGAATTAAGCGCTTTTGTTTGGCTCCTGCCAAACTTTTTCAAAAAACAGTTATACATCACTTCCTGTTGTTTAAATAGATTAAGTCGGTGATGTAAGCAGTTGAGTTCATTCAAAAAATTAAAGAAATAACATGTCTTAAAAGCTTTTAGCAATGTAGAACCAATACATAAAAATAATACTATAACAAACAGTGCAAGTACTGTCTCCGTAAGCAAAACGCTGAAATCTATCTAAACAATTATTTGTATGGCTATCACAAATCTTTGTGAAATTGTGATAAAACATCAAACTTAAATTTCTATGAAATGTGTAAAGCGTACATAAAATAATACATCAAAAATATATCAAAAGAATACATCAAAAGAAGCAGCGTGTAATCAGCATATGAAGAAAGTTTGCTCACCACTACAAATCCTTATTCAAACAAGTCCAAATTGTGTGGAATATGTGCATTAATCCAATAAATGTATGTAAATGTATGTACATGGAAGTAAAACGTCCCTTTAATGTCTAATGATGCTAGCGAATGTGCGCTTGTGTATAAAAGCGCTCAGCCCATATTCGTAAGGTTTTTTAAGCCAGCATCTGAAAAAATACAATAAAAGTAATAATTATAGTTATTAATTTGTTCCATGAATGATGTTTGAAATATAAATTTGTAAATTATATGTGTGTTTGTAAATACTTGATACCAATAGTTATATAAATATGTAAATAATTTCTTAGTTGACCCACAACAATGTCTCTAAAAATAGACACAATACGTTAATGATAATATCGTAATAGATATAAATCCAATAAATGTATATACATGGAAGTAAAACGTCCCTTAATGTCTAATGATGCTAGCGAATATGCGCTTGTGTATAAAAGCGCTTAGCCCATATTAGTGAGGTTTTAAAGCCAGCCTCTGAAAAGATACAATAAAAGTAATAATGATACTTATTAATTTATTCCATGAATGATATTCGAAATATAAATTTATAAATTATAAATTGTATGTGTGTTTGTGAATACATGATGCCAAAAGATATATAAATGTATAAATAATTTCTTAGTTGACCCACAACAATATCTCTAAAAATAGACACAATATGTTAATAGTAATATCGTAATAGATGATAAACGGATGAATTAAATAATGCATTAAGTTAATATTCCATAAAAGTTTTAATTAATATTCCTTAAAAATATATCAATATGAATATTCGTTTTATTTTTAATGTAATTATAAAAGTCTAATATTAAATGTAAAATATAAAATAAATAATTAAATAATTAATTAATAGTTTGTAAATTAATGAATTTAATAAATATTCTATTAAATAACAATAAAATTAGGAAAAAGCTTTATCTAACTAGTGATTTCAATTTTAAAATACTACCAATAGATAAACAATTATTTAAACCTGGCCAATAATTGGCATTCAATCTTAATTGCCATTCTAGCTCACATCTTTCTAATAATAATGGCCAGGCCCCACCTCTGATGTCTACCTTCAGGACATCCAATACTACAAATTTAAAGTTGTGCGATGTATTTGTACTAATGTGTTTGGCTAAAGCATTTAATTCATTTCCATCTCTTATGGCCCTTATGTGTTCACCTATACGTTGTTTCAATTTCCTTTCTGTTTTACCTATGTAGAATGAGGTACCATCATTACATAAGGCACAATACACAACTTTTTCTGTATAACAGCAAGCTTTTTCCTTTAAGCAAATCTTAATATTGTTTATCCTCAATTCATTCGTTTCAAATACATACTTACAATATTTGCATCTACCACATCTAAAAGTTTACCCATATTTTGTTTTGTACGTGTTCTCCAAGTGTTTTTTCAAGTGCTTGCCTTTTTTGTACACTACAGATGGAGTATTAGTAAAAAGAGAGTGCAATGTTGTATCCGCCTTAATGAGCTGCCAATTCTTCCTTAAGATGTTGTCTATAGAAGTACTGTCGGAATTAAAAGTTGTAATGAAGCTCTTAGTAAATGGTAACATTCCTGTATTGTTTGGTGTTTCAGTATCAATGTGAGTCATTGTAGTATGATTATTAGTGTTGTTGTCCGAATGTACCATATTTGAACTCGATACGTTTAATATAGTTTTGTCTACCTGATTTAATAAAGGTATGAAGTGTAAAATATCTCTTTTATAAACTACTTCATTCATAATGTTGTATATTAAATTGTCAGGATAACCTCTATTTTTAAACATGTCGCACAAATTCAGACATTCAACTATGAAGTCATCTCTTTTACTAATCATTCTAGAGGCCCTAACAAATTGGCCCTTTAAAACAGCTCTCTTCTGAGTATAAGGGTGGCAGCTATTAAAATGCAATAAACTATTACTGTATGTCTCTTTTCTGTATATTTTTGATTTGAACTCTCTATTCATAGTGTCCTTTTCCAGTAAAACATCCAAGTAAGATATAGAAGTGGAATTTATGGTGGCTGTAAATTTTAAAAAGGTAGTTGTTAAGTTAATATAGTTTAAAAATTCATCTAATTTATCACTATTACCATTCCACAAAGTAAATATGTCATCCAAGAAACGTAGATAAATTTTACAAAAGTTAAAAAATGTTGAATTAAAAACGTTCAATCAAAAATATACAGAAAAGAGACATACAGTAATAGTTTATTGCATTTTAATAGCTGCCACCCTTATACTCGGAAGAGAGCTGTTTTAAAGGGCCAATTTGTTAGGGCCTCTAGAATGATTAGTAAAAGAGATGACTTCATAGTTGAATGTCTGAATTTGTGCGACATGTTTAAAAATAGAGGTTATCCTGACAATTTAATATACAACATTATGAATGAAGAAGTTTATAAAAGAGATATTTTACACTTCATACCTTTATTAAATCAGGTAGACAAAACTATATTAAACGTATCGAGTTCAAATATGGTAAATTCGGACAACAACACTAATAATCATACTACAATGATTCACATTGATACTGAAACACCAAACAATACAGGAATGTTACCATTTACTAAGAGTTTCATTACAACTTTTAATTCCGACAGTACTTCTATAGACAACATCTTAAGGAAGAATTGGAAGCTCATTAAGGCGGATACAACATTGCACTCTCTTTTTACTAATACTCCATCTATAGTGTACAAAAAAGGCATGAACTTGAAAAAACACTTGGAGAACACGTACAAAACAAAATATGGGAAAACGTTTAGATGTAGTAGATGCAAATATTGTAAGTATGTATTTGAAACGAATGAATTGAGGATAAACAATATTAAGATTTGCTTAAAGGAAAAAGCTTGCTGTTATACAGAAAAAGTTGTGTATTGTGCCTTATGTAATGATTGTACCTCATTCTACATAGGTAAAACAGAAAGGAAATTGAAAGAATGTATAGGTGAACACATAAGGGCCATAAGAGATGGAAATTAATTAAATGCTTTAGCCAAATACATTAGTACAAATACATCGCACAACTTTAAATTTGTAGTATTGGATGTCCTGAAGGTAGACATCAGAGGTGGGGCCTGGCCATTATTATTAGAAAGATGTGAGCTAGAATGGCAATTAAGATTGAATGCCAATTATTGGCCAGGTTTAAATAATTGTTTATCTATTGGTAGTATTTTAAAATTGAAATCACTAGTTAGATAAAGCGTTTCCTAATTTTATTGTTATTTAATAGAATATTTATTAAATTCATTAATTTACAAACTATTAATTAATTATTTAATTATTTATTTTATATTTTACATCTAATATTATACTTTTATATGTACATTAAAAATAAAATGAATATTCATATTGATATATTTTTAAGGAATATTAATTAAAACTTTTATGGAATATTAACTTAATGCATTATTTAATTCATCTGTTTATCATCTATTACGATATTACCATTAACATATTGTGTCTATTTTTAGAGATATTGTTGTGGGTCAACTAAGAAATTATTTATACATTTATATATCTTTTGGCATCATGTATTCACAAACACACATACAATTTATAATTTATAAATTTATATTTCGAATATCATTCATGGAATAAATTAATAAGTATCATTATTACTTTTATTGTATTTTTTCAGAGGCTGGCTTTAAAACCTCACTAATATGGGCCAAGCGCTTTTATACACAAGCGCATATTCGCTAGCATCATTAGACATTAAGGGAAGTTTTACTTCCATGTATATACATTTATTGGATTTATATCTATTACGAAATTATCATTAACGTATTGTGTCTATTTTTAGAGACATTGTTGTGGGTCAACTAAGAAATTATTTACATATTTATATAACTATTGGTATCAAGTATTTACAAACACACATATAATTTACAAATTTATATTTCGAACATCATTCATGGAACAAATTAATAACTATAATTATTACTTTTATTGTATTTTTTCAGATGCTGGCTTAAAAAACCTTACGAATATGGGCTGAGCGCTTTTATACACAAGGGCACATTCGCTAGCATCATTAGACATTAAAGGGACGTTTTACTTCCATGTACATACATTTACATACATTTATTGGATTAATGCACATATTCCACACAATTTGGACTTGTTTGAATAAGGATTTGTAGTGGTGAGCAAACTTTCTTCATATGCTGATTACACGCTGCTTCTTTTGATGTGCTGATTACACGCTGCTTCTTTTGATGTATTCTTTTGATGTATTTTTGATGTATTATTTTATGTACGCTTTACACATTTCATAGAAATTTAAGTTTGATGTTTTATCACAATTTCACAAAGATTTGTGATAGCCATACAAATAATTGTTTAGACAGATTTCAGTGTTTTGCTTACGGAGACAGTACTTGCACTGTTTGTTATAGTATTATTTTTATGTATTGGTTCTACATTGCTAAAAGCTTTTAAGACATGTTATTTCTTTAATTTTTTGAATGAACTCAACTGCTTACATCACTGACAATCTATTTAAACAACAGGAAGTGATGTATAACTGTTTTTTGAAAAGGTTTGGCAGGAGCCAAGCAGCTTTAATTCATACTGTCTTTTTTACGCTTTGTGGATTTGGTTTATTAAACCCTTGCTGAGTATTATTCAGGTGGATACTCGTTTTTTGTGGGTTTGTGCCATCATACTTTCGTCGAGCAATTCCGTTTTTTGGTTTATGTTTGGTTTGTTTATACTCTTAGTGTCTTGGTTTATGGTATGGACATGCCTGAGACGGAGGTTGAAACGGCACCTGAAAGCATTTTGTGTAGCCTGACACAGCTTATTGAGAAGTTAACGGACAGAATTGATCGATTGGGGCAGCGTACTTTATCGCAAGGTTTAAATTTAACTCTTCATTCTAATCCTTTTGTAGACATTAACGGGACTGGAACTAACTAACAAATTTCTGGTCATTTACCATTGGACAGGCGAACCAGTGTAGGAGACAACGAACAACCATCTACCTCAGTTGATTTAAACACAAACAGGAAAAATGAAATTTCTTCGTGGTTAAATAACACTTATGGTTTTTCAACGACCACGAAGACTACTACAGGTACGCAAAAGTAATTTAATGACAAACTATCTGATTTACACTATGTTCTTCTAAAGATCAAAAAACTACAAATGGACAATAATTATTTTTATGAATGCATTAAGAAAAGTATTGTTCCAAAGGGACTACGAGTTTGGAGATTCCCTACAGGGCTCATGGTTAATTCACCATTACACACAGATTTAATTAAATTGTTTGATAAATTCGGTATTGATTATATGAATTTAGTTATAGGTGATAACAAAAAGACAATTGATTTATTGACTGAAAAAGCTAATGAATTGAATTCCATTGTAAAAAATGATCCAGCTTTTAACAATAATGACTTTGATTACCATCGAATTTTTAAATCAATTGATGAAAAAATGAAGATTATAAAAGATAGAAACTTTAAAAAACTTGAACGTGATATTAATTCTTATGGTCAAGGCACAGCGTATCCTGCACCCCCTTTGTCTCAACAATGGGGAGCGAAATTAACATCTAATGCCAGTGGAAACAGTAATAACATCAATAACTTTAACTCTAATACCATGGGTGACGACAGTGAATTTGAGGAGAACACTTTTTTAGAGACAGAGATGTTTCCACCCCTTCGGAGATCAGAAAGATTAATTCAACGGCAACAATCTTTTCAACACCAAAAGTAGAAAAACTGGGGTCCACAGAATCAGACTTACACAAGTGGAAGTTTTTCCAGAGGGCGGAGCAACAACAACAGGGGCCAGTGGAGGGGGCACTAGCGCGCGTTATGTTGTTTGGCATGTCGACTAATCAGAAGCCCATTACGTACTCTAACACCACTGGTGATTTCACTGTGTACAATTATTCTGATTTTACTTTTGATCACAATATTTGTGATTTGTTTTCACGAGGTCAGACGTTCATTCCTAGTAACAAAATGAACATGGTGTCTTCCATTATTGACTTGAAATTATTCGTTAGAAAATTAAATCTAAGTTTATTATTTCACAACAACGATCAAGTAATGAAACCATTATATGTTTCCAGTTCCTTTAACCCTCCTCTTCATCCAACATTGGATACATTTGAAAGAATGTGTGAACTTGATTTTCGTGCTCTTAATGCACACAGTAATAGGAATAAGAATTACAACTTGTCAAGAAATGAGTATAGTACTTTAAATATGTTAAAGGAGGCAAAAAATATTAGATTCATAAAACCTGACAAGGGGGGCGGGATGACTATATTCAATACTTATGACTATAATAATGCATTAGAAAAAATATTAAACACATACATGTTGAGTTCACTAAGTGAACTAAACACGGCTTAGAGACGTATTAGAGGCATCATCTATGATCTATTCATTGAAGGTCTTATTGACATAGATGAATTTAATTACTTGAATATTTGTCATCCCAGGACTCCAACAATGTTTGGGGTGCCTAAAATCCATAAAGATTTAGAAAACCCCCCTTTTAGACCTATTGTGGATGCACAGGGGTCCATCACAAATCCTATAGCAAAATTTATTGATAACAAGTTAAAAAAGTATATATACATGGAAAAACATTTATTGAAAGATTCATGGGACTTTTTATCCACTATCGGTTCTACTGAATACAATGTGAATGATATATTTGTCACTACTGACGTCAAAGATTTATATTCTGTTATTCCTCATGATACTGGC
This sequence comes from Protopterus annectens, assembly GCF_019279795.1. Taxonomy (NCBI): domain Eukaryota; kingdom Metazoa; phylum Chordata; order Ceratodontiformes; family Protopteridae; genus Protopterus; species Protopterus annectens. The sequence goes on along the minus strand of NC_056733.1, from coordinate 588,628,950 downwards.
ATAGATTGGTTTAATTCATTTTTGGATGAAAAGGGTCTAAATCAAACGAGTATTAATTTGTTTGATCAACTTATTGACATTATTTTAAGGAATAATTTTATAATTTTTAACAACAACATTTACTTGCAAAGTGAAGGAGTGGCTATGGGTTCACCGTGTGGAGGCCTTTATGCAAACATAGTAATGTACATGTGGGAGAAGACGTATGTTTTTAATTCAACATTTTTTAACTTTTGTAAAATTTATCTACGTTTCTTGGATGACATATTTATTTTGTGGAATGGTAATAGTGATAAATTAGATGAATTTTTAAACTATATTAACTTAACTACCTTTTTAAAATTTACAGCCACCATAAATTCCACTTCTATATCTTACTTGGATGTTTTACTGGAAAAGGACACTATGAATAGAGAGTTCAAATCAAAAATATACAGAAGAGAGACATACAGTAATAGTTTATTGCATTTTAATAGCTGCCACCCTTATACTCAGAAGAGAGCTGTTTTAAAGGGCCAATTTGTTAGGGCCTCTAGAATGATTAGTAAAAGAGATGACTTCATAGTTGAATGTCTGAATTTGTGCGACATGTTTAAAAATAGAGGTTATCCTGACAATTTAATATACAACATTATGAATGAAGTAGTTTATAAAAGAGATATTATACCTTTATTAAATCAGGTAGACAAAACTATATTAAACGTATAGAGTTCAAATATGGTAAATTCGGACAACAACACTAAAAATCATACTACAATGATTCACACTGATACTGAAACACCAAACAATACAGGAATGTTACAATTTACTAAGAGTTTCATTACAACTTTTAATTCCGACAGTACTTCTATAGACAACATCTTAAGGAAGAATTGGCAGCTCATTAAGGCGGATACAACATTGCACTCTCTTTTTACTAATACTCCATCTATAGTGTACAAAAAAGGCATGAACTTGAAAAAACACTTGGAGAACACGTACAAAACAAAATATGGGAAAACTTTTAGATGTGGTAGATGCAAATATTGTAAGTATGTATTTGAAACGAATGAACTGAGGATAAACAATATTAAGATTTGCTTAAAGGAAAAGGCTTGCTGTTATACAGAAAAAGTTGTGTATTGTGCCTTATGTAAAGATTGTACCTCATTCTACATAGGTAAAACAGAAAGGAAATTGAAAGAACGTATAGGTAAACACATAAGGGCCACAAGAGATGGAAATGAATTAAATGCTTTAGCCAAACACATTAGTACAAATACATCGCACAACTTTAAATTTGTAGTATTGGATGTCCTGAAGGTAGACATCGGAGGTGGGGCCTGGCAATTATTATTAGAAAGATATGAGCTAGAATGGCAATTAAGACTGAATGCCAATTATTGGCCAGGTTTAAATAATTGTTTCTCTACTGGTAGTATTTTAAAATTGAAATCACTAGTTAGATAAAGCGTTTCCTAACTTTATTGTTATTTAATAGAATATTTATTAAATTCATTAATTTACAAACTATTAATTAATTATTTAATTATTTATTTTATATTTTACATCTAATATTAGACTTTTATAATTACATTAAAAATAAAATGAATATTCATATTGATATATTTTTAAGGAATATTAATTAAAACTTTTATGGAATATTAACTTAATGCATTATTTAATTCATCCGTTTATCATCTATTACGATATTACCATTAACATATTGTGTCTATTTTTAGAGATATTGTTGTGGGTCAACTAAGAAATTATTTATACATTTATATATCTTTTGGCATCATGTATTCACAAACACACATACAATTTATAATTTATAAATTTATATTTCGAATATCATTCATGGAATAAATTAATAAGTATCATTATTACTTTTATTGTATTTTTTCAGAAACTGGCTTTAAAACCTCACTAATATGGGCCAAGCGCTTTTATACACAAGCGCATATTCGCTAGCATCATTAGACATTAAGGGACGTTTTACTTCCATGTATATATATTTATTGGATTTATATCTATTACGATATTATCATTAACGTATTGTGTCTATTTTTAGAGACATTGTTGTGGGTCAACTAAGAAATTATTTACATATTTATATAACTATTGGTATCAAGTATTTACAAGCACACATATAATTTACAAATTTATATTTCAAACATCATTCATGGAACAAATTAATAACTATAATTATTACTTTTATTGTATTTTTTCAGATGCTGGCTTAAAAAACCTTACGAATATGGGCTGAGCGCTTTTATACACAAGCGCACATTCGCTAGCATCATTAGACATTAAAGGGACGTTTTACTTCCATGTACATACATTTACATACATTTATTGGATTAATGCACATATTCCACACCATTTGGACTTGTTTGAATAAGGATTTGTAGTGGTGAGCAAACTTTCTTCATATGCTGATTACACGCTGCTTCTTTTGATGTATTCTTTTGATGTATTTTTGATGTATTATTTTATGTACGCTTTACACATTTCATAGAAATTTAAGTTTGATGTTTTATCACAATTTCACAAAGATTTGTGATAGCCATACAAATAATTGTTTAGATAGATTTCAGCGTTTTGCTTACGGAGACAGTACTTGCACTGTTTGTTATAGTATTATTTTTATGTATTGGTTCTACATTGCTAAATGCTTTTAAGACATGTTATTTCTTTAATTTTTTGAATGAACTCAACTGCTTACATCACTGACAATCTATTTAAACAACAGGAAGTGATGTATAACTGTTTTTTGAAAAGGTTTGGCAGGAGCCAAACGAAAGCGCTTAATTCATACTGTCTTTTTTACGCTTTGTGGATTTGGTTTATTAAACCCTTGCCTAGTATTATTCAGGTGGATACTCATTTTTTGTGGGTTTGTGCCATCATACTTTCGTCGAGCAAGTCCGTTTTTTGGTTTACGTTAAGTAAGAAGAACAACAGACTGATTAAGGGACAACTTATTGACCACCGTGGGCATAAAAGCAGGATTACTTCAAAGAGACACCCTGTCTCTGTGGAAAACTAAGAAGGGAGGAACAGCCACAATAGCCTGAAGTTCAGATACTCTCTTGGTTGAAGTGAGAGACAAAAGAGCAACAGTCTTCCAAGTACAATATTGTAAGGAAGCTGAAGAATGAGGCTCATAAGGAGCCAGCATCAATTTTTCAAATAAAAAACAGAGGTCTCAGGAAGGTGGAAAAGGTTTCCTGGGTAGCCTGATATGAAGGACACCTTTAAGAGATTGCTTGACCTTAAATCTAGAGTCAAGAGGAGGACTCAAGGGCAGACAAGCAGAAATTGCTCACAAGTGAGCTTAAACTGAATATGCCTAGCTAGCATGGAGCAAATCACACAAATAAGAGAACCAGAGGAACCTGCACAGACAGGGTAATCCTGGTGGCGAAAGAGACACCAGACAGAAAATTGCTTCCATTTGGACAAATATGATTTCCTGGTAGTGGGGTTTCTGGCCTCCTGCAGAACCCAAAGCATGTCCTCAGAAAAAAGTTGCCTGAAAGGGATCAAAACCCATTCAGCCACAGCATCAGATGAAGAATGGACAAGTGAGGATAGATAAGAGACTCGTAGTTTTGTATGAGCTGATCAAACTGGTGAGGTAACTTGTGGCGTTTGCCCCTGGTTGACTGAGAAAGGAGTATGAATCAATGCTGTCTTGTCCAAAAAGGGAGTCACTAGCAAGATTTTGGGACAGTCCTGCCTGATCTTGTGCAAAACTCACAGTAACAGCGGAAGGGGAGGGAAGGTGTAAAGAAACTTCCCCTTCCATGGAAAAGTTAGGGTGTCCACTTTCCAAGTAAGAAGACTTGGGACTCTGGAACAGAACTGAGGTAGTTGTCTATTCAAAGTGAGGGCAAAAAGATCTACTTGAGAAATACCCAACAGATGGACAATGTCCAGAAACACATCTCTGTGAAGCATCCATTCATGAGCTTGTGTGCTGGACCTGCTCAAGGAGTCTGCCACTAGATTGTGCTTTGAGAGAAAGTAAACTGCCTGAAGAGTCACTTGATACTGGACAGCTTTATCCCAGACCTGAAGAGCAAGCCTGCAAAGAAGACAGGACCTTGTGCCCCCTTGGTAGTTGACATACCACATCACTGTAGTACTGTCTGTGAAAACTTTGAGGGGCCAGGGGTGAAGTGGAATGAAAGGCCTGAAGAGTCAGAAGCAGAGTCCTCATCTCCTTTACACTGATGTGGTCCAACGTCTGATGAAAAGGCCAGAGACCCTGAACTTCGAGAGAGCTGAAGGAGGCCTCCATCCCCTCTCAGATGTTTATGTAAAGAGCTCTTGAGTTGGGACTGGATTCTGGAAAGGAAGCCCTGTGTTGAGAGAAAGTTAATGAATCTACCACTGAAACTGAAGCTTGAGACAGGGAAGGAAAGGTACCAGGAAGTCCAGGGGTGGTAATGCTGAAGCCACACTGACTTGAGGTACCACTAAAGCTTCCTCATATGCAACCTGGAAAAAGGAAGCATGGGAATGGTGGAAACCATGAACAAAAGAACCCTGAGAAAGTCCCTGGCTGTGACAGATTCCAGAAGAAGAAGGGACTGGAAAAACACAATTAGAGAGACAGCCTTGGGGGCAGGCAAATGTTCCACCATAGGAACTGTCTTAAGTCTGCAGGCAAGGAAAATATAATCCTGGGAAGGCATCAGAACTGATTTCTGCAAGTTTATGGTGAACTCCTGACTCTGTAGCAGGGAAGTAGCAAATCTGAGATCCTGAAGCACAGTGTTAGGGGAAGGAACCTGAATAAGTAGATCAGCTAGACAGGGAAATATCTGAATTCCTCAAATCTTGCAAAAGGCAATGACGGAAGCGAGGCATTTGATGAATACCATGGGGCAGTAGAGATGCCTTAGGGCAAAGAAGAGAACTGAAAATGCAAGGAAAAGAATGAGAAATGTAAACATTTCCTGAAGATGGGGATGTGAAGGTATGCAACCTGGAGATCCAGAGATACCAAATACGTCTGGGGAAGAAGAAGAAGAGGAAATGATGTCTACAGAAATAACATCCAAAAGGAAGGAATCTTGAGAGAGGTGTTCAGCCAGGAAAGATCCACAATTGGTCTCCATGTGACCTCCCTCCTTTCATGGGACCAAAAACATTCTGGAATACTTTCCCTACCTGGGCGGGAGGCATAGTTTGAATGGTGCCCTGAGCCAAAACAGAGCGAGGGACCTCTGAGAACTGAGAGACCTGTTCCCCAGGAGGTTGAGCAATGCCTGAAAATCAGAGGATGGGACTTCCAAATCATGATATCTCCCAGACAGATAATGGACAAATCCCAAGAGTCTGAAGTGATTTATAACCAATTTGGAAAATACAAGGAATGACGGACGGAAAAGGGAACCTGGCCAAGGGAAGGAGGAAGCAAACTGGCAAACAGAACTTGACTTGTCCTGGAAAGCAGATTTCTAGATGGCAGGAGTCTGAGTAGACTTAAGAGGAAGCACATGTCTAGAACTTGTCTGACCCTTAGGAGGAGGGCAAGACTACCTATGAACAAAGGCCTACTTCGAGGGATAATTCATCTGAAATTTGGGAATAGGAAAAACAAAAACAGGTTTCAACTCCTGTTTGCACTTGTCCTGGAGAGATTCGAAAAGCTCAGCAGCACCAGATCCAAAAAAGATTTTTATTACTCAAAGGAGCATCCAAAAGTTTGGCCTTAATGTCATCAGGGAAAGCCTGAAGACAAAGCCAAGAATAACACCTCATAATGGAGCCAAAGGCAGCAGCCCTGAAAGAGGCATCAGCTGCATTTTACTGAGTGGTGGGCAACTTAAGAAGTAGAGCTCAGCAGACAAAGGGCTGAAGCCTTCCATTCAGAATCAGGAAGGTCAAAAACCAACTTAGAAATCTGAGAAATGACAGCCAAAACATACCTGGTCATATGAGCCTAATAGTTGTTGGCCCTAAAGGATAAAGTGGCAGTAGTAAACTTTCTTGCCTAGTCTTTCCACAACCCTACTATCTTTATTAGAAGGCAACAGCTTGGTAGGTGGCAACAACATGGATAGCTTGTCAGAGGAAGGATTAGCAAAAGGGCATTTACTGAGAAATTTGCACTTCTCAGACATTTTACAGAATCTATCTGGCATCTTAGGTAAAGGAGACTGAGAGTCAGGGGTTACAGATGCTGCAGAAAAGGTATCCAGAAGGGCAGCCAAAACAGGAGGAACAGCAGATGGTTTTGCACACTCCATCTGCAGGAGCTCATATAATCTTTTTTGAATCTCACAGATTTGACAACAATCCCACCTAAAATAATCCATTATACGGGCAACAGTATCACCAAAGGAGAGCTTTTCCAAAAGGGAATCTGGACTTATGGAGTCCTCCTCCTCTGAACTGTAGTACAACGGGGAAGGGATTTCAGATTCTTCCCGAGTCCAGATTCTCATCTGAGAAATCCAATTCCCTAGGCTTCTTGAGTGAAGTGGAAGGGAGCAGCAGGAACAAAGACCTCTTGAAGAGTCTTCAAGACCATCAAAGCATTAAATAAACCATAAGTGAAACCCTGCCATTTACGTTGGGGATCCTTAACAACAAAGGAAACCTTTTGATTCTTTTTTTGTGAGTCATCTGCTCAAAACACCATCAGAGGGTCAAACCCTGAAACGACTCAAAAATGGTTGTAGGAATCTCCTCCCTTACTAAGATCTGAGAAATCCCCTCGGTCCTCCGGATATAATCATTAGAGGTTCTCGCTCAAAGTCGGGTACAGACATCTGAAAATCCTCCAAGGACATTAACCAGCCTTGAGAGAGACATCTGAGAGAGGATGGACAGCAGCCGGATCAGACCTAACTTTTTGGCCTTCTTGGCAGATGGCCGGCCCTCAGAATGGGAGGATTACGGCAAAGCACCCTGAGCCAACAACAAGATACTAGTTCTCCAGGTATATGGACGAGGAGGGGAGATACCTATGCAGGGTGTCAAGCACAGATGCCTGGCAAATACAGCACTGCATCTGATCGTGGGAATGACCCAAACAAGAGACACACTGGTTGTGACGGTCTTTATAAGGAATCTGCCTTCCACACTAACATTTTTCTTTTCTAGATGACATGAACACAATAAAAATAAAAGAAAGTGAAAAAAACTAATAGGGCATATAATCTAAAAATTCGGCTTGGTAACCAGTACAGCAGAAGGGCATTCAGACCAACTTTCAACAATGACATTAGACTGGCAGCAAAGAAGTTCTGAATGTGTGCATCCATCTGTCACCTTTATGCCATACACCTTGCGCAGGAAGCAAATATGTGAAGTATGATGCCTATAAGAACTAAAGGATTTGTTATACTGGCTGGATGTTGAGCTAATCTTGGCAGGAGATCTCTTAAGTAAGGAATACTGCAACAGTGACATGGAAGGACATCAGCTGTGTTACACAACTGTAGATGTTCAGCTACGTCCACTGTTGAAGTAGTTAATAACATCTTAAGACTTCTGCTGAAGTAGGACTGAAAACAGTACCCCTTCCCCATTTTGGATGGGCAATTACCCTCCCACCTTAAGGTCAGGATATCAGTGGTATAAGAGGGATGTCTGCCTCAGGACACTGTCAGTTCTTTTTTAGCCCCAGTTCCCACTAGTGATGAAACCAGACATCACAGCACAAAAAGGCCTTTGTGTAAAGTGGACCCATGAGAAGAAGTCTCAACCAGAAGGAACCTACTAACCTGCCTCTTCAGACACTGAGCCAAACTGGGAAGGAAAGGCAATTTGGAAAGGTGAAAATAAAAGAAAGGTTAAGAACTAAGAATGAGTAACTAATCACCCCACTCCAGGAAAGGAAAGGAGGGTGTAGGGAGAGAGGTATTACTGCAACATCAGACATACTCAAACATCTACAATTATGCAAGCTCTTTATACAGTTGTACTATTATTCATCAAATTGTCCACTGATTTTAGAGTAATAATGTCTTAGGAACAAGAAGTGCATTGCGAGAGGCCTGTAGGATGCCTCTGTTAAACCTCACCCTTGCTCTGGAGGAGATATTCAGGTTGTAATGCCTTGAAAAAGGGTGAACTGACAACTATGCGACTGCTTCCAAAAATGTATGGAATGCTGCCCCCTCTTCGAAACAGCAGTGGCTTCAGTGGGTCAATAAGAATGCAAACTCACTTGCATGAGATAATCTTGTCAGAGAATGAAAAGAAGATGCAATAAGCTACCCATTCAGAAACGGTTTACTTAGAAACTGGTCTGTCCACTCTACTTTGTACAAAGGACACATAACTGGTTTATTTCTGTTTCTTTTGGTTTGGGCAATAAGTATGTTATCAACCTGTGCACAGTTAAGGAATGCAAGATCCATTCCACTCTCTTTTGGGGAAGAGCAAACAAGAGAGACGAGTTACCATGTCTGAAGCATACCTCAATCACTACTTTAGGCATGAAAAAAAGGTTAATGCTAAGTGTCGGTCTATTCTTCTGGAATATAAGAAAAGGGATTTTGCATATAAGGGCCTGTAGCGCTGAAATTCCCCTGCCAGAAGCGTTGGCCAATAACAATGGAAATAGGAAAAAAACTTGAGGGGGAGCTGCAGCTAGTTCAAAAGGAGTCAGCGTTAGTTTTTCTTAGACATAAATGAGATTCCATGGTGTCAAATGCTCTTTCTTATGATGCCTCAGGTGAAAGACCCAGTTCAGGAACTGTTTCACAGGTAATGTAGAATACAGTGTGGGTTCCTATGCGATCCTTCAGTAAGGCATACGACAACTCTTACTTGAAAAGGCTTAAAAGGCTGACAAGTAAATGAGGACCAGAGACATAGAGGACTATCAGGCCTGGCCCTCCTTTGTCAAAGAGGAAATCTCGATTTTGCTAGGTATTATTTCTTTGTATCAGATTTCCTAACCTTTCTTATGACAGAAAGCACATTGTTGGAAAATATGCCTTCAGAGAATGAAAACTAGATCATTTCCACTGTCAGTCTTAAAATCATCAAGTTAGGGTGTTATGCCAGACCCCTTGTTTTGAATCAAGAGGTTCACACTCTGAGATTCTGTTAAAGGCTCTGGTCTTACTATAAAAAAAACAGCAGACAAAACCAGTGCTGTCTCATTCAAATGTAGTTATCAAGTGTATTTTTTGCTTATCCTCCATTACCTTTTGAATTATTCTGAAAAGACAAAGTAGAGGAAAGATGTTCTCAGATAATTTAATTATTTATTTATTTTATTTAGCATTTGTTTGCCAGGATAGTCCAAATGGACAACAAGTGTCCATTTTCAGCGGAGTCCTGGGGAGAAAAACTCCATAAGTTTGCAGAGAGAAGAAAAATTTACAAAAGAGACATTACAGAGTACTAGCATACAGATTGTAGACTTTACAGCCGTTAGTATACAATAAGAGGATATTCCCCCTTTTGGATGAAAATACAACTGTACAAAATATACCATGAGAGTAGATAAGAACCTGGTAGAGCATTGCAAGATGTTTCACAATTGAATAAGAGTATGTATATGTGTGTGTATATATATATATATATATATATATATATATATATATATATATATATATATATATACATATATATGTATAGATACACACACACACACACACACACGTATATACACTTATATATAGGTTATTCCTCACACATGGACAGGTACAGTTAGATGGTATTGTTTGTGTTGTCCAGGACAGTTGGGGTGTTCAAATAGTGAGTGGACGAGGCTTCAGAGGGTCAACTACAGTTGCGTAAATGGTTGAAGAGATATCTTTTAAGTAGGCTTTTGAAGGAGGGTGTGGAGTTTTGTAGTCTGATGTCAAGGGGAAGGCTGTTCCATATTTTTGCTATTTCATGGGCAAATAGTGATTCCCATTGTTTTTGCATGTGATGGTTTTGATTAAGGCTTTGCTGGTGGACCAAAGTTGTCTATTTGAATTGTAGAAGTTCAGCATGACAGTCAGGTCGCGGGTTTTCTCGGGATAGTACAGAATTAGATGAACTAAGCTGAGTTGATGGTACCTTAACAGGCTTGGAAAGTCAAGCCAGTGCAAGGCATGTAGGGAGAGGCAGTGGTGGGATCGTAATTTGGCACTGGTAGCGAATCTAGCAATTTTGTTTTAACAGATGAAAAGTTTGTTGAGGTCAGTTTTGTAAAGATTAGTTAGAACTGGGGATGCATAAAGTAGAGTAGATAGGAGGTGGGTCTTGTAATAATGGAGAAGACATTACTGCCCAGACCCCTATAACAGTTGTCCCTGTGCAAAATTTTTCCAGCTGTCTGTTTTTGGAAGAAGCAAAAAGTCCACCTCTGGCACACCTTACCTGTGGATCAAATCCAGAAAAATATCCCTTACATCCATTTGTGAGTATATGCTTCCTGATCTGCCAGTCGGCATAGGATGTAAAACATCCACCCTTGATTACTGATGAATCTCATCAGTGTGATGCGGCATGTAATGGCCTGCAAAATCACAAGCTTACAAATTTGTTTCAGGGTCTTGACACCAGAATCACTGCCATCATTTCCTTCACATTAAACCGCTTTCTTTTGTAACCTAAGAACCCTGGACCCTCCAATTCACCACAATGTGCCCCGTCAAGGCACTATCCGATAATTCCGTAGTTTGTGTATAGATGCCTGGTCACAACTTGACCAGGCTTTCCACGTTTAAGAGCAATTTCTGTGCCCAGCATGACAGCTACTTTTGACGCAAGGTAGAAGGGGGAATAAGAGAGTCCAGGAGATATATGTACTGCACCACCTACATCTTACTGGAGCTTCCGCATGTGTAGTCTGGGTCAGGGGCATCTCATCAGACCTGATGTACTTGAGCTGAGGGCAGTCTTAAGCTGCTGACCTAATACTGTCCTCCTCCTTTCACATTCTTCTTATAATGGTGCTTCTCTTCTTATTTGTGAGGCGTCCACAGTAGGCTGGACTGATATAATAGCAGTCTTGTTCACTGTATGTAGCTTTCTTTCATTCAGACAGACTTGAAGTCTTTGTTCTCTATATAATGGTCTTCTGGTTGAAGCATGTGTCTGGCCAATTAGGAATCTTGTATTTGGCCCCAAACAGAGTAAAGAGACAGTGAAGGAGGTTTTTATATCAAATCTGCTTCCAACTTGATATGCAAATACAAACTAACTTCAACATCTCACTCCTAAAAAACTACAACAAGTACAATTATGCAACTTATAATCAAATAGATAAGACAGCCTCCCCAGTGGAGTACTCATTTGAAAAACACAGAAGCCAGTCTGAACCACAGACTAACACAAGCATAACACACCTCAATCTGCATCTGTACTGCTGCAAGAAAGTACAGTTGTGTACACTTACCATAAATGTAGATGTTTGAGTGTATTCACTGTTGCAGTCATTACATTTGGGTAATCAGCTGGCAGGTTGCCCTCAGTCGGCCTGAATTCCAAAGTCTTGGGTCCTGCATCGGTTGCTGTCTCCTCTTCCATGACGTCAGGTCGTCAGGGGTATAAAACATGCAGCCGATGCCATTTTATTTTATTTTACATTTGTTGACCGGGCTAGTCTAACTGGATACATGTCCATTTTCAGTAGAGGCCTGGGGAGATAAGCTCCTAGGTAATGAAATTAATACAATAACAGCTAAGGAAACATGAAACAAACAAATAAATCCTATTTACAGTACCTACTACAGGTTATCACAGTAAAATTTACAGCTTAGAATACAGGCACATAGGATGCTCGTACAATCAAGATATTTCTAGAGATAGATAATATAATAGTTAATAGGAAGGAGTTGCAGTTAATGAGTAGACGGGGTAGGAAGAGCAAAGTATTAAGAGACTCACAGACTAGTCAAGTTTAGAACAGGGGCATAACCAGTGTGTTTTGAGGAATACTTTCAAATTGTTTTTGAAACAGGATAGTGAGAGAAGTGTGGAGAGTTCATTTGGGAGGAGATTCCAGGCTTTTCCCACAATATTAGAAAAAAGGGAGTCTCCAGCCTTGTTGTTTAGTTTAGTGGTATGTACTACAAGTTTCTGAGAAGACCTTAAGGATTCCAGGTTTTTATAGGGAGTGATGAGTATGGAAAGAATAGGAGTTTTGGAAGGTTTGTAAAGAGTGTTGTGGGCTATAGTTAGTTGATAGAATTTAATCAGATTTTGTAGTTCAAGCCATCCCAGCTGCTTTAAATTAATGCAGTGATGGGTTCTGAATGGGTTGCCTGTTGCAAATCTGGCAATGTTATTGTAGGACATTTCCAGTGTGCTAAGATTATTTTTAAGATAGGTTAGTAAAAATAGGTGAGGCATAAAGAAGAGAAGAGATTAGATGAGTGTGTGCTATTGTGGTTCTAGCTGAAGGTAGGAGGAAGGATGTTATCCTATAGAGAGACCCAAGCTTTTTGTTGACGGTTTTTATATTGTTGTTAATATGGATATCAAAGTTCAGATTGTTGTCAATGGTGACACCTAATAGTTGGTGGTTGTTTCAGGGGATATAATAGTTTTATTGGTAGAGTTAACTGAGAAATCCAGAGGGGGGGACTTCTTAGTAGGAGAGAAAAGGAGGAGTTTAGTCTTTTTGGGGTTTAGGAGAAGGCATCTATGTGTGAACCATTGTTCAACTGTGTTAAATACTTGTTGGGTAAGAGAGAGAAGTTCGGAAGAGGAGGAGGCTGAGCATATCAGTGTAGAGTCATCCGCATATTGTATGCATGTTTCTTGGGGGATGGCAAGGTGAAGGTCATTAATGAATAGGGAAAAAAGTAGAGGTCCAAGGATGGACCCTTGAGGGGACACCCAGGTTGACAGGCAGGTGAGTAGAGAGAGACTTGTGCCACAGAACGGCCTGTTGTCTTTTATCAAGGTAGGACTGGAACCACTGGAACCACTTTATAGAGGATGTATCTAGTGACAGGGATTTCAGTATTTTGATGAGAATTTGGTGATTTACCATGTCAAAAGCTTTAGACAGGTCAATAAATAGTGCTGAAGAGAGTTTGTTTAGATTACGTTTTTTGTTGATACAATCTGTGAAGGAAAGACGGGCAGTAGTAGTGCTGTGTGATGGTCTGAAACCATGCTGACAGTTGGCTAGTAAGTTATTTTGTGTTAGATGGTCAGGTAATTGTCTGTGAATGCATTTTTCCATGATCTTTGCCAGAGGTGAGAGGAGGGCAATGGGGCAGTAATTGGAAAGTTCAGTGGATTGTCCTTTGTGGAGAGGGATAATATGGGAAATTTTCCATAAACTGGGGATATAACTTTCAGTAATAGTTTTATTGATCAGGATGGAAATGGGATAGGCAATAGCTTTGGCGGATTGTTGAAGGAATTCGGCAGGTAGTTGGTCTGCTGAGGGTGAGCATGGTTTCAGTTTCTGTAGAAGGGTTTTCTTTAGTTTTTCTTACCCCAGATGTCAGGTGCCCCCAAAATGGTAGCAAAAATATGTATGTATATCTATCTATCTATCTATATATATATATATATATATATATATATATATATACACACACACACACACACACACACACACACACACACACACACACACACACACACACACACATGCATCAATATAAACTTTACCTTCATCTACAAGCAAATACACCACATAGGTTGTAGAAGATAGAGAAGGAAAGATAAACTCCAGAAAGAAAGGGGGATGGCGGGAGGGTAACTTGGACTGCAACAGTGAATACACTCGAACATCTACATTTATGGTAAGTGTACACAACTGTACTATGTTCTTCATGTTTCACTGTTGCAGTCATTACATTTGGGTAGAATCCCAAAGCTATGGTTGGGAGGCTGGAGCTAAACAGCATTAGGTGTGGCTATAAGGCCCTGCAGCACTGCAGTGGCAAAGCCTGTCCTGGACTTAGAGAGGCAAATGATAACGGTTTGCAAAGGTGTGAACAGTACTCCAAGTAGCAGCCTCTAGAATGTTTTTGGTTGGTACGCCTTTAAGAAAGGCTGCTGAAGTAGCTGCAGCTCTGGTGGAATGAGACCTAATGCCCTTGGGCACAGGTTTACCATGGTGTAAGTAGCAGAAACGAATGCAGTGGCTTATCCACTTTGAAATAGTCTGTTTTGAAATAGCCTTTCCTTCTGATCCTGCAGCATATGTCACTAGTAATTGTTCAGTTTTTCTTAGAGCTTTAGTCCTGCTCAAGTAGAATCTTAGCTGTGTACGTCCAAGGAATGCAGAATTCTCTCCCTCTTGTTCTGCGGATTTGGATAAAAGGTTGGCAGATGGAATAGTTTGGTTAAGAGCCACACTGGAAGCCACCTTAGGCATAAATGTAGGATTTGTCCTCAGAGACACCCTGTCTGGGTAAAATACGATAAAAGGCTCCAGAGCCATGAGGGCCTGTAGCTCTGAAACTCTTCTTGCTGAAGTAATTGCTAGTAGCAGAGTTGTTTTCCATGATAAGAACTTTATATCAGCGGTAGCAGCTGGTTCACATGGAGGCAGGGTGAGCTTTTCCAATACATAATTGAGGTCCCATGCAGGTATTGGTGATCTTCTAGGAGGCCTTAAATTTTTGGCTCCTCTAAGATATTGCTTTAGTAAAGGATGAGAAAAGATTGGTGGCTCTGTACTGTAATGAGTCGAAACGGCACAGGCATGGATTTTAATCGATGAGAAAGATAGGCCTTTGTCAAGCATCTCAGTCAAGTATTGTAATATCTGAGGAATATTTGGTTCTGCTGTATCAGTTCCTTGTGCTTGATTCCAAGCACAGAATCTCTTCCATTTATCAGCATACGATTTTCTAGTACTAGGCCTTCTGGCTTCCAAAATGACATCCATCACAGCTTTACTGAGAGGTGTTGTTTGCATAACTACATGATCAGCCATGCTGCCAGGTTCAGTGTCTGGAGTTGATTGTACAGGATCTGATTGTTTTACTGGACAGTAGTTGAGGTCTTTGAGGTAAGGTCCAAGCTGAGTATTGAAACAAGTTTCTTAGGATTGGGTACCAGTATTGGCGGGGCCAGTCAGGGGCAATTAGTATCATCTTTGGTTTCTCTTGTCTGACTTTTAGGAGGACCTTGGGAAGAAGAGGCAGAGGAGGAAAGGAGTAAACTGAGAGGTTTTTCCAACTGAAGGATAGGGCGTCCACTTTCCATGCTTGTCTGTGATAAGTCCTTGTGCAGAATCTTTTCAATTGATAATTTTGAGGACAGGCAAATAGATCTATGTCTGGGCTCCCCCATTTCTTTGTTATCATGCTGAAGACTTGTGGATCTAGTTTCCATTCGTGAGGATCCATAAGGTTTCTGCTTAAATCGTCTGCCAGAGTATTTTTGCTTTCCTGGCAGGAATTGAACTTGAAGATATATTTGGTAAGTCAAAGCTGTGTCCCACAGTGCCATGGCTAATCTGCAAAGGGGGTATGAGTGTGTGCCCCCTGCTTGTTTATATACCACATGACCGTGGTGTTGTCCGTCTTTATCAGTAGTTGTCCTGGATGAAGTAAGTCCTTGAAGGCTATTAGGGCATTTTGAACAGCTAGCATCTCTTTCTGGTTGATATGTAGATGCATTTGTTTTGGGGTCCATATGCCCTGAATGCATCTTCCCGCCATGTGGGCCCCCCAGGCATAATCTGATGCATCTGTTGTTAAGGTTTGGCTGGCAGGGGGTAGAGTGAAGGCCCGTCCCATGTTTTGATGACATGCCTTTGCCCACCAAAGAAACTCCTGTTGTAGGCAGGGAATGACAGGAATCATTGTTTCCAGACTGTGACAATGTTGACTCCATAAACTTTTTAGGTTCCATTGAAGTTTCCTCATATGCAGTCTTGCATATGGAATCAGTAAGATGCAGGATGCCATGAAGCCCAAAGCTTGCAGAATTTGTCTTGCAGATAACTGGGTTTTTGTTGCCATCAGCTTGAAGTAAGTAGTCAGTTGCCTTTGCTTGTCTGGCGTGATGTAAGCCATCTGGGCAGTTGTATTCAAACTTGCACCCAGGAATGTTATCTTTTGAGAGGGTACCAGTTGTGATTTCTTTTCATTTATTGTGTACCCTAGGCATGTTAGAAGCCTTTTCACAAACACCAGGTGTTGAAGAAGAATGTCCTTGTTCTCTGCTTGAATGAGACAGTCGTCCAAGTAAGGATATATTTATATACTTCTTTGTCTGCAAAATGCAATTACTGGTGCCAGGCACGTTGTAAAGACCCTGGGCTCAGTAGATAAGCCAAAGGGCAGTGCAGAGAATTGATAATGCATTAAGCCAGCCTTGAATCAGAGGTATCTTCTGCACAATTGTCTTATTGGGACATGCAGGTATGCCTCTTTTAGGTCTAATGTCACCAGCCAAACATTCTTGCCCAGCATGGGCAGAAGCTGCTGCAAAGTCAGCATTTTGAATTTTGGAATGTCCAGGTATGTGTTCAAAATCGATAAATCCAGTATTGGCTGCCAGGCCTTGTCCTTTCGGGGTACCAAGAACAGTCTTGAGTAAAAACCTTGTCCTTTTTCCTGTTCTGGTACTGGCTGAATGGCCCCCATATCCATGAGGGATGTAACCTGTTTCTGTGCCTCTGCCCATTGATTTTTTGGCATATCTGGCCAACCATTTGCCACTGGCAGAGTATGGAAATGGAATCTGTATCCATGTGATACTATGTTTAGCACCCACTTGTCCTGGGTTATTAACTGCCAATTTTGAGCAAAAATTGCTAATTTCCCCCCTAAGGGTGCTGCCAAAAGATAAGTGCTTGGTGTAGGCAGAGGGAAGTCATTGGGACTGTTTTCTGTAGGTTTGCGCTTTATCTCCTCCAGATTTGGAGGTAGAAGCGCCCCATTGCTTAGACCTTTATGAATCTTGTGCCTGGTATCTGGAACCCTTAGGGTGTCTGGATATGCCCCTTTGAGCTCTGTCTGACACAGGAAAGGACCAATTTTTTGTAGGCCAGTGTCTACTGAATCTTGGTGGCTGCATTTGTAAGAAGTCTTTTACAGTTTGCGTAGACTTAGCTTTGTCTTCCATTTTCTTTAAATCCTCTTCTGCCTTAATACCAAATAGAGTATCATGCTGTAAAGGTGCATCTAGCAATTTAGCTTTAACATGATCAGGCAAATTTTGTTCCTTTAGCCAGGCATGCCTCCTAATCACAGATCCAGTAACTGCGGCCCTGCAGAAGGCCTCTAAGGAATCAAACTCACACTGCAAAGTATGCTTTCCTACTTGTTCAGCTGCATGCAATAATTCCTGCAATTCTTTATTTTCTGCACATTCTGAAATCAACATCATTTTCTGTTTCAGCAATCCCATAACATGTTGTTGGTACTTAAGCATATGAAATTGACAATTTAAGGCCCTGACTGCCAAGGTTGCAGATGTATAAACCTTTTTTCCCCATCTGTCCAGTGCCCTTGAATCTCTGTCAGAGGGGGTAGGATTTTTTGCTGTTGAGGCCTTAACTCCCTTTGGACCCTGTGAAATAGTTTCAGGATCAGCAGCAAGGTTTCTAAATAAAAATGTACGTGAGTCAGGGACCCTGTAATATCTGTCAGGCTTGCTGGGAGCCGGAGGTAAGGAGTCAGGGGTCAAGCTTGACTCTGAAAACACATCAACCACAATGTCTAAAACAGGGGGTATGGCTAAAGGCCTGTACTGAGGGAGAAGAAGGAAATCCCTAAGCCTCTTTTTTGATTCTGAAAAATCTTGACTCTCCCAGTGAAAATGCTCCCTCAAAGTATGCAAGGTTTCTCCAAATGAATAATCCTCAGGAGGTGATGCAGATGGTATAGACTCCTCTGCATCAGAATCCTCATAGGGAGGTATACATAATTCCTGATCAGAAGAGGAATCAGAAGAAATAGAAACCTGATCTGAAGATTCATAATCAGTGTCTTGTCTAGGCCTCTTATCTGGAGGGGGATGGGAACCCTTGAGCAAGGTAATAATGTCTTCAGCCATTTTGATCATCTGTTTTCTAGGCATAGAGGCCTGTGCACATGGCTCATGCGTCGGTTTTTTAGTTTTAGAAGTTGCTTTTGTCTTTGGTTTTGCAGCTGTCGTCGGTTTGATATACAAATGTTGAGGCCTGAATACACCTTCAGAAGCCGGTGCCTGCTCAGCGGCTCCAGACCCATCCGAGGGAGATACATCCATGGGTCCAATACTTTGAGTATCTCGCGCATGCCGGACTCCACATGGGTGTCGGTAGGGGCCTGTGACTCGAACGTAGCGGGTATCAGGGGCTGCGTAAGCGCCTCACTGAGTACCGGTGAACCGGCGACTGGCTTAGGAGAAACTTTGTCGTCGGTTTTGGACCTCAACTGTCTCTCCCTGTCCTTTTCTTGCATTTTTTAAGTACTCCGGAAGTCGGACTGCTATCAGACAACATTTCTGGGAAGTTAAATCTGTTTCCAAAATACTTTGAGGCAAAAATATACTGACGCTTAATAGTGTGCTGGTTAAATCTAGCACAAAACCGACAGCCAGACACGTTGTGATCAGGGCCTAGGCAAGGAATACAGTATAAATGGAAATCCTTATGAGCTATTTGCTTCCCACAAGTAATACAATTATTAACTTTTTCTGACATCGGTATGGAGCAAGAAAAAAGTTTCCCCAATGGGGTACATAGCTTTAGTGAAGACTTCGGTTCTGAAACTCAAACTCGAATATTTCAGGAGTCAGCCAACCGGCACTTGCGAAATGTTTCTGCTTCGGGCACCGTGCAGCAAGAAAGACTAAAGCAAATGGCGTCGGCTGCATGTTTTACACCCCTGACGACCTGACGTCATGGAAGAGGAGGCAGCAACCGACGCAGGACCCAAGACTTTGGAATTCAGGCCGAATGAGGGCAACCTGCCAGCAGATTATCCAAATGTAATGACTGCAACAGTGAAACAAGAAGAACTTCTGAAGATGACACAGGTGAACATCCTTCTTACACCACTGATATGCTGATTGCCAGGCAAGATGGTATCCACCCAGCTTGGGGGGGGGGGGGGGCACTAATCTCTGGAAGTCAGTCCAGACATCAGCCCTTTTGCAGCAAAACTCCCAAGAAGTTACAGCGACTGCAACAGTAGACCATACAATGAACAAGAGTAAATGTTTCACAGACTGTTACTGCAGTACAGATCTTCACAGATGGAAATTAGCCACTAGCAGGCATTTGTCTACATTTCCAGTACTTTGAACTTCTCCGGAGAAAGAATGGTCTTCCTCCTTATACTGAAGATGTCAGGAGATACTAGTCAAAAAAGGAAGGGCACCCCCACACCATCATTATTTCTTTTTTTGTGTGAAGCAGACAAAGATGTCATCAACTGGGGTCTACTGTGGAAGCTCGAAGTTTCAAAACTTCGAACTTCATATGGTTGAGACCATAAGATCAAAGTTTTTAAACTTTGAACGGTTTAAATGGAGATTGCCATACACTGCAGAATGGGAAATTTAAAGTTCCCTTCACTGTAGTGCAGTCCCGGAGTTGGTATATTTAATTAGCTTGTCCTCCTGCAGAAACAAAAAAAAATTGTCTTTATTTTTTTATTGAAGTTTTGAACTTTCAAAATTTCAATGTTATGGTTTCAACCATATAAATTCGAAGTTCTGAAAGTTCCAAAGTAGATCCCCATCAAGTGTGTCTGCTGCTTTTGGTCTTCAGAGGTTTTCTGGGATAAGCCTGTCAAAAGAAATATCCTCTGCCCAAACTACTGAAATAACATGCAGTGATAGTATTGGATGACAGAATCAAACACATACCATCCCCCACGGCTTCAAAGAAACAAGGTTGGTGCAAGGTATCATATACTGCAGCAGTAATCCCTGTATCGGATATTTATTCTTAAGAGTGAATTCATCACAGGAACCCCTGCTGAAGTACAAGTCATTAGGAACTGTGTTAAAGCAGTAAAGACTCTCACCACTGGCTTGTGTGTGTGTGTGTGGGGGGGGGGGGGTAGGGGGTGCCTAGCAATCCTCTCAAGACTGCAAAGGCAAACCATGCTCTCTTCAGTAATAATCCATCTTATAGTGCCTGGAGAACGTGTGAATGACCACCCACACGGTCACTTTAGACCAAGACATTCCTAATAGAGGCCTCTGTCTGCTTCCTGTTGGAATGAGCCTTTACTTAGCACTGCAACATTTTTTTCATGGTGGTCATAAAAGACAGTATGATTAAGCGGGCACTTAGAAAGGTTTTTTTGTGAGGACTGGGCTGCCTTGCCTCTTGAAGGAAACAGACTTAAATTAAAACATCTTTTAACCACAGCTCCAATCTTCTAGTTTGTCCAACTGAAGCTTCCAGACACAGCGGGAAGCAAAGGGTGCAGTTATGGCAGCACAAGCATTTGTTGTACTGGACTGTGATGATGAGTCAAGAGCAAAGTTATAAGATGAAGATGAAGCCACCAATTTACTAATCATTCTATGTTCCAGTCCTAATCTACAATCAAGAGTTTTGGATAGTGAAGAAAGGGATGCAATCAAGGAATCAGGTGGAAAAAAAAACAAGTTTCTTTCCTTTCTGCAGGGACACCTTCATTTTTCAAATACATTAATAAAAGTGAATATCTAAAGAATCCAGAAGGATCTGAATAGGATCTGAATACAGATTCTTCCAAGTTGAGAGGGACCAGCCAAGGCAATGGCACCTTGTGTGCCTTCTGTGGGAAGTATAACATGCACAGCCCATCAGAAGGGTGCATAAGGATACGTTGGCGAGATAATACATATTTTAATTTTGCATGGGGACACCTGGAGATTCTGTAGGATTAGCTAGGGACTATTGCTGGGGATAAAGAAGTCTAATCTGCCCTGCTCAGCTTGTTACCACTGTGACCCTCCTCAAGTAAAGGGCCTTAGAAAAATCTAGAGAGGGATGGAAGCTCAGGTCAATGAGTTTAATTAAGTGAAGCTTGCGCGGTAGTAGTCTACTTATTGCAAATGGCTCCAAAGTTAAAGACAAAATAATACATTATAATGGAAATAAAGATTAAACTCTTATTACACACAAAATAAAAATGTGAAGAACAATGAAATTCAAAATATGGCACTCCCAACTAATGAAATTTAACAGCTTTAACAATTCCGCCCCTTCCTCTCTCTCTCAAAATCCAAAATAGTTTACTATAAGAACTGATATTCTAGGATATGTTTCAAAACAGATATAAACACTTGGGGCAACAAAAAGTATAAACACAAACATAAGCTGTTAAGAGCTTACCTGCAGTTTTACTTTTAGCCCTGAGGGGAAAAGCTCTTCTAAGTCGCCTAATGAGTGAGTATACTTCAGCCTGGCCAGTTACAAACACCAGGATACCTCCTACAAGAAAGGAAAACGTGTACAGGTTAGCTGCAGATCTGAAGCAGACCTCAAAATATACTTAACTTCTAATGCATCTTCAGACAGTTAATGAATATGCCACTGGAAATGTAATAACGTAATAGTGTTAAACATAGCTGGATACCAACCACTGATTAAGCATTGCGTTTCCCCAGAGCATAGCATTTCAATAATTAATAGCTCACATGTGTCAGAGTGAAGCAAATGGTTTGCCCAAGACTGATGTGTGCTGTTTTGGGAAGCTTCTCCCTGTCCCTTTGTTGTGTGACCATGGAGTTGATTACCTTAAGTTTGTTGGATGGGGAGCGCTGATGGGCTTGCCCTCCTACAAAAAATATTTATTTTGAGGTGCTTTATTACAGCACAGGTAATAGGCAGGGTTTGCGTAGGATCAAGCTTTCATAAAACAAGAAATCAAGAGTCAATTTCTCTCAGTAAAACCAAATCACACTGCTCCTTCCCATCTAATATAGCTGTGCCACAATGTACAAGTAAATTATTTTTTTAATAAGTGCTTTACTAAAGCTAACAAAAAAGAAAACCCAAACAAAGATGAAAATAACTGCATGTTATGACTACATATGAACCATTCAATTTTTGTAGGGAGCTGAAACTCACACACACTTATCTTAATATAACAATTCATCCCAACTACAGGACTGTAAAATGCAGCTTGTTGGTCAAGTGAATCACTCATGAATTGCACAAGTAGATGTCCAAACAATACTGATATTATATTCACTTAAACCAATAAATGAATGTTTTCAAAAAGCTGATTTTTTTACAATACTGACAACTTCAAAAGCCAACCTTCCTGACATGTTGAAAGATGTGCTTACCCTAAAAACTCCAGTTAACTCCAAATACCTTAGGAAGCAGGTTCAAAACCCAATCTCTTATGAAACACCAAAATTTAGAAACTCATACTGTTTGTCCAACTCATCAACAGAAATAAGATCTACTTGCAATATGCTCTGACAGTCCATAGCAATGGAACAGGGAGTGAAAGAGTACGATCTGAGCATTCTGCCAAACCATCAACCTGCATCTAGAGAACCAGGCCTTCATTAACTGTTGGAAATGGCCTCCTGACATCTTGGACTAACAACACAGTCAGGCTTATTAATAAAGAAATGCAAAACATATCTGTATCATATGCAGTATAAGGTAAATGAACTCTGGGCTAGTTACAGTTTCATTTATAATAAACCCATACAATTCTGGAAAAAACTTTTGTTCATAGTACTGGCTTATTGCTCTGAATCAAGCTGACATGTGATGTGCCTTTAATAATCACAAACACATCAGGAAGCTCTGGTACAAAGTTTCTAGATGTCAAAAACAAGTATAACACACTGAAAACCTCATAAATCTATTACACTGGGCACTATAAGAAAATAACGAACTGCCCAGAGGTGTTGTGAGGCCCAATGCCTCCGGCAGAGGACCTCCACTCCCCTAAAAGGTCTGTCATTTCCCTGTACACTATCACACATTACAGTTCGATTAGAAAATGGGTTATCTGTTCACATCAAAAATGAACATTATACAAGTACTTAATAATGTTTAGCCTAGCTCCATGGGAAAGTTTCCTGACTGCATCCCAACCCCAGCATGGGGGGAGGGGGGTTCACCTCTACCAGCAGGGAAGGTGGGGTTACCCCCACTGCAAAACTGCCTAAGTAAGATCATATGTGCAAGGTTTCATTAATCAACTTCCTTAATGATCACATAACTAGCGAATGTTAAAATGTTTTTCATAGTGTAGTGGAGACTTTAAAAAATGCTCTTCAATGTGTTAGTGGAAACATTAACATTATTTGAACAAGGAAACAAAAGCAATGGAAAGTGACCGTCTAACTAAGCAAAATGAGAAATGACATAGGTGGTCAAGTGGGCAGCTTTATGGTTAACCTCTCTGGATGACTCATTTCCAACTTTCACTGCTTTTAAGCCACCACTATCTATCCATCAATCTTTCAGGAGGGGTACTGCGGTGAAACCAGCACTTGTCAGGTAGAAGAAATCAGCACTTCATAGAAAAGACAGAAAACACAGGCTATTCACACTGTTACTCAAAGAAACATCCTAGAAAAAGAAATAAATTCATCCAATGTTAAAAAGAAGAAAAAGAAAGAAACTTACCTGGAGGTAGCAGACGATGTATTTTACAGACCTTCTTATAAGCCTCTCCTAAATAGTCATCAAGGGGTGTCCTCTTGTTAAAGTGCACTGTGACAGGAAATTGCCTTGAATCTATCTAAAAATAAAAAAGTAAATAAATATATGCATTCATACTTTGGATTTTAGTTATGTAAAACAACATTCAAATAGCAGCAGGAAAACATTGTACCACGAATGCTAAACATATTTAAACTTCATAGGTAGGTACTTGGTTACTGGCCCAAGGGCCTAAGTAAGCCTAGCCAACAAGGTTTCCTGGCTTATGCCACCCAAGAAAGTGAATTTCCTCTGCCCCTGTCGAGCAGAGCCACAGAAGTGATCCCCGGGTTGTATTTCCTATTTCCCATCTACTCATCAAGATTTTTCTTGAAGAGTGCTAATGAGGAACTTTGCTTGACATAGATGGGTAGCTTGTTCCAGAGTATAGGAAGCCTCTGGGACAGGCATCTATCCCTCCAGCATGTTCCTGTTTATTGTGGTGACAAGGTTTAGGTCTCTAGAGCGTGTAGCTTGGAGGGATTGGGATTTCTTTAGGTGTAGCATGTCCAACAGCTCTGGGTTTAACATAGCTTTATATGTTAGGCAGAGATCTCCTCGGAGTAGGTGATATGCTACAGAGTAAAGCTGGAGTTTTTTGAGACGGTCAGTGTAGGGCATCTGTTTGAGGCCAGTAATCCTCTTTGTGAGGTACTTCTGTGGCCTTTCCAGCTGCTGCAGATGTCTTGTGAGGTACATTCCAAAAGGGGCGTTGTACTCTATAATGGGTTTAATGAGTGACGAGCAGAGGGGAACAATGACCTCTTTTTTCCTGGATGAAAACCCTTTTGTGATGAGGTTTGACATAAAAGCATTTCCTGACTACTGTGGTGATGTGATTATCAAAGCAGAGACTACTGTCCATCTGGGTCCCAAGGTCTCATCACACATTCGAGTGTTAAGTAGACTGCTATTTATGTGGTAGTTCATGGGTGCATTGTTTTTACCAAAGGGACGACAATACACTTTTTGGCACTGAGCTTGAGGCCATGCCTCTGACACCAGGCATCTGTCTCAGTGAGGCCCTTCTGTAGGATGTCCACATCATTTGGGGACTCTACTATGGCTCCTAGTTTGCAGTCATCTGCGAACTTCATTAGCTAGAGGCCTCCTGTGTTAGCTTGTACTTCAGAGAGGTAGATACCAAACAGGAGAGCTCCCAGGACTGAAGCCTGTGGTACTCCACTTGTCACTGGTTTGAAGTCAGATTTGGCGTCTGCAACTTTTACAGAGTGGGTTCTGTCAGTGAACCAGTTGGCAACTCATCTTGTGATGTAGGGATTTATACCTAGTTTAGTGAGTTTAGCTATAATTCCAGAATGGGGGATGTTGTTGAAAGCCTTGATGAGGTCAAGATAGGCTGTGTGAATCACCTTAACCTTGTCTACGGCTTTGGTGACTGCTTCACAGAAGTCTATCAGGTTCAGAAGGCATGATCTGCCTTTCACAAACCCGAACTGGGTGGGGTCCAGAGTTTGGAGGTTACCAATGTCTTTGTTTATGAGTTCCATGATGATATATCCATGGCCTTGCAGATCAGGCTCATCAGGCAAATAGGGCGATAGTTCCCAGGATTATTGGTGGCTCCCCCTTTGTGGAGTGGGATAACTGTTGCTGTGCGCCATTCAGTGGGCACAAAGCCTGATGTTGAGACTATGATTGAACATAGTGCTTAGGTGGGGAGCCAGTTCGTTCTGAAGTTTGTGTAAAACGCAGCCTGGGATGTTGTCCGGTCCCACGGATGCTGTGTTTTTGGTTTTAGAGAGTGCAGCTTTTACATGCATAGATGTGATTACAGGGACTCTGCATTCTTCCTGTATAGATATGCGCCCTTTAGGGGGTGAGATGGGGTAAAGTTGGCACTGAACCTATCTGCCAGGATGTTGGCAATATCAGTTGGTTCTGTAATTTTCGTGCCTTTGTGCTGTAACTCATAGCAGATCTGGGTGTTGCCACTGAGATTCTTGACATAGCTATAGAATGCTTTGTGTTTGCCCTTAGAATAAGTAGTGATTTTGTTTTCGCAGCTAGCTTTGGAGAATCTTATAAGGGATCTCAGCTTCTTACTGAGGCTAACCAGGGAGCTCTTCCACTCATAGGATCTTGCTCTCTTTTGCAACAGTTTCTTCCTTCTGTTTAGAGTTTGTTTATGGCAGGGGACCACCAGATTGGCTCCCTTTTTTTGGAGAATAGCATCTTGGTTCTGTCTGGGATAGCACGATCCATGCACTCGTGTTAAGTGCTTATAGAGTGCATTTGTGTAGGACTCAGCAGTCGTAACTGTATTGTCCATCTGCATGGGTGTCATGAAGTTCGCCACTTCTGTCTTAAGAAGCATGAAGTTGGCTTTGAAGAATTTTTTTACCGTGGTTTCCTTAATGGTGGGTGGGGGCGGGATGCGGATATCTAGGGTGATTAGCTTATGCTTGGATCCGACCAACGAGGAGTTAATTTCAAGTGTGGAACACCGGTCACTCATGTCGGTAATGACTAGGTCTAGGATATTGTTGCCCCTGGTGGGGGTGTGGATAAGTTGATCCAGGGCATTGGAATTTATGAATTCCAGGAAGCGTTGAGCGAAGGAGTTGGTATACGAGTAGTTTTCCCAGTTAATGGTGGGGTAGTTGAAATCATCCATTATTAGCATGTTTGGCTGAACCCTAATATTTTCCAGTATATCAAGAAAAGAGGGGTGGGAATCCTGGGGCATGGTGGGGGATCTGTAGCAAGCTACAATTTGGATTGCAGTTTTGCCCAGAGTTAGTTGCACTTGGATGACCTCAGATGCATTATGCTGCGCAACTAGCCTGGAGGTGTGGATATCCTTAATGAATATGGACACACCTCCACCTTTGGTGTTCTGGTCCAGGTTCAATGGCTGAAAAGTGTGGTATGAGTTATAGCCTGGTAATGTATCAGTTACGGAAAGAAAATATTTAACATAAAGGCAGATAAAGGAATTACAGTTGTGTGAGGCACTCAACTTAAAAATACGTACCCAAATATTTTCTTTTCTTTTTCTCCCAACCAAGACAACATAATAAAGCCTCTGGCAGGCAACACTGTCTAGCTCCATTTTTTTAACTAGTGGCTGTACATTTCCTCACCAGAGTCTATGATTGCAAGTTTGCATATCCACTCCAGGAAGCTAGGTGACAGAATGTGGGGAGAAGCTGGCTCTTTACATCTTGTGACCCAAGCCCACAGAATCTAACCTAAATTTGCCAGAAAGAACCACCACACAGCCAACCACAACTCTGGCCAAGTACAGTACAATTAGGTCCATCTTCTCTGCCACTCCCTCTCAAAGTATCAATGGAGAAATTGCTCCTCTCTATAAATACAATAGTAAAGTAAAATAGGAATCTCTACATGGTTTGACTTTATGGTATGAACACTAATCTATGTGGATAACCTAGTTATCTGGACAGCCAACCATATTCCCATCTCCAACAGCACAAAAATATCAGATGACTTACAAAGCTTCCACCAGTAGTTCAACAAATGAGGACTTATCGTCATAATCATCCACCTCATTTTTTTTAATTTTTTTCTGCATGGGATCCAGGTGTTGTGGCAACTGCTACTACATGTCACGATTCAGTGCCATTCTCCTACCTTCATTAGTCATGCCTGATCTCATGCAACCAATCCATCCATTGACTAAAAATGCTTGTTTCCTTTCTCTTCGAAATATTCTTTACTAAATAATCATCATCTGCGTTCCTGCACACGTGATCATATCACTGTAATCCGTTTGCCCTGACCTGCTCTGCAAGTGAGGGTACTGGCTTCCACTCTGATGCCCTAATTTCTTCATCTGTCCCAGAATATGCATCCTACCACCAGGTCTCAGACACTTCATCTCTATTGCCTCAAATTTCCTCATCTGTTCTGTCTTCACTGTCCAGGTTTTCTGTGCGATATGGAACCACTACTCACACCACCTTATTTACTACTTTTAAGCTTCTTTAGCATTCTTCTGTTGCACACTACCTCACCATTATATCTCACTTGGCTGCAGCACCTCTGACTGCATCGTTGACATCTTTATTCAGAGTTCTCTTCTCCTCAGCCATCCCTCACCAAAGGCTTAAAGTTGTTAACCTGTTCCACTATTTTCCCTTCTGTCTCAGTTTTGAGCGGCTCCTGATTAACTCCATTTGAGCCATGAAAACTGCATTGTCTGTACTCGGTTTCATTACATTTTCCTTCGTTTGCTTTCCAGTACCCTACCATTTGTTGATATTCCTGTTCAATGTCTATTTGTAGTGGCCCATCATCTGCATACAGCAGCTTTGTTGCTCTGTCCCCTTCCAACCCATTTTCTAATGTAGTCCATTACCACTATGAAAAGCAGTGGTCACAAAGCTGAACACTAATGCATATCCACTCCAAAACAGGCCTAGACATGAACTTAAAAAGTCACGTTCTTTGCAACTCAAAGATTATGTGCAAGGGTTTTTTCATAATTTCATTTTGCTGTATTTATATTCCCACCATTTAAAGTGGGCCTTCTGATTCCAAAATATGTAGTTTTGGCTTCAGTTATTTCAGTGGACACATATTAAGTTTAATAAACTTCTGTATGCATTTACCGCATGCTGTCCAATTACTTCCTGATTTTGTGTCATCTGGCTCCCACCTTTTGATAGTGCAACTATGAGAAGAAACAGTTTGCAGTGAGTAGCCATGTTTTTCCGTAATATGCAGCACATTTCAACACAATGTGCAACAAAATGCAAATCAAGAAATCAATCAAACAATAAATCAGAGAGTGACTAACTGGAGTTGTATTTAAACACAAGAAGGGCTTGGCATACAGTGGTCTCAGTGATACAGCACTAATGTCACAAACTTTGTAAAGCCTTTTTAAAGGCTTAGTAGATGCTAAGCACAGGATAAGGCAAATGGTAGAATTTCTTCTACATACCATCTACATGCTAGATATCTTCAAAGCATAACAAAAACAAAAGTTTGGGAAGATAATGGCTTGCTAGATTTGTGGAGCCATTTTAAACCAAGCATTCAGGTGTAGTAACACATGTAACACTAACAAATTTGGTGCCTACCATTAATCACTTCCGGTACAGCCCCACAGTAAACTGTATTTGTGTAGTTTTCACACTGAATGTGTCACACCTGAACAAATTTGTGGAATAATCTTTGCATTTGTAACACTATCACGTCTGCAAGATTATGGAAAGGAACAGGGTTCAAACTGGGAATGTTATATTAGTAAGTCAGAAGAACTGAGAGGAGAGTTCCTTCTCATAAAACTTATAAAAATCAGATGGAATTTTACCTAGTACAAGGGCCCTTTCTACTTCTACAGTGACACCTGAAAATTTTGTTGTACGTGCCTTCAAATTAAGACTCTGCGACCAACTATTTAATTTTTATTCACTGCAATTATTTTGAATATACAAATCTTGATACTGTTGATATGCTATTTTTATAATTTCAATGGACTTAAGGTATAAACTGCCCTCGTGCTCTTTGTCGTGCAAGATTTCTTATGTAAAGTCTTGTTATTAAATCTGCTCCCTCAACAAGATTATCAGCATTTTAATTAACACAGTATGATGTATTTTTATCTGCTTATATCTTGATGAATGAAGTGCATATACTGCTCCTTTAAATTAAACAATTTCTGATATTCACCTCAATTAATGGGTAGAAGAGCTCCAAGATCCCTAGTCAATCCTCAGACATTTAAATCATCATCTTGCTTATCTGATCCATCCCCACACATATACTAATTACCGCTAATGCATACACTTGGAAGGAAACCCAGACCATCTGTCCCTCAGCAGGAATTACTTGGCCAAAACTGGCAAGTTGCTCCACTAATATTTTGAATAATTAACCAAAACTATTATGTGTAAATGGTTCTTACAAAATGAGATGCTATCTCTAACAACCATGTAATATTAAGAAATGTGATGAACTGTCACAGCAAATTCTTGAGCAAGACTTAATGTTTCAAGAAATATAAGCAATATTTTGCTGAAGCTAACATTTAGTCAGCACTACAAATGGATTCATTATTCTTTACGTCAGTATGTGCGTAGACCTGAAAGCTTGGTTTAAAATGGCTCCACAAATCTAGCAAGCCATTATCTTCCCAAACTTTTGTTTTTGTTTTGAAGATATCTAGCATGTAGATGGTATGTAGAAGAAATTCTACCATTTGACTTATCCTGTGCTTAGCATCTACTACTGTGATGTTATCTCCAAATAAGATTTTCAGAAGGGAGGTTGTTCAAAACATTGTATATGTCATTTATGAAGCTTTCAAATTGAGAAAAAAAAGAAGTTATATCTTACCATAACATTCCATCTGTGCTGTCGATCTTCACTTATCCTTGACTGTGGGTTCAGTTCTGTATCTCGGAACATTATTACATTATTATTCTAGCTCGAGCCTTCCAAAAACTCTTGAACTTAGCTCTACCCATGATGCTCCTCTCAAGATTACCTCGGATCGAGTTTCTATAAAATAGTGACAGACAAGAAATAACAGAATAGACACTATATCTGTAATCATGGAGGAGTAATTCCGTGTAATGGGACAAATCCGTTCCACCAAGAGGCTCGAAAGGCTGGTGGAAGGAGGTTGGGAATGTCAAAGATAAGTAAAGATCGACAATACAGATGAAACGTTATGGTAAGACATAACTTCTTTATCTGATGTTGTCAATCTTCACTTAATCCTTGACTGTGTAAGAGAGGCCCCAAGCTACTGAAATCTTTGGAGGTCTCACGGAAAAATGTTCCTGAGTACCTTCGAGCCAAAGGATATTTGGGCCCTAGAGACTAGATCCAACTTGTAATGAGTAATAAAGGTATGTGGGGATGCCCAGGTAGCTGATGCACATATATCATTTAAAGAGGCTCTCACATGGAAGACTACGGAAGCAGCTACTGCACTGGCAGAATGCGCTTTTACAGGCATTGGAAGCTTTACTTTCCTTTTGTTATAAATAAAGTTTATGCAGTCACGTAGGTAGGTGCAGGGAATGTCGACCCTCGACTGCCTCCGAAGGATGGCAATCAGACTTCTGGTCAAAAGCCCCAATAGGAATTTCCAGGGAAAAAATCCCTGGAACCCTGATTCTGCAGGCCGCCTCTGCCTCTAGTGCAAGGTGTTCCGTTATACCCCCAACACACACCTTGGAGGAGTCGCTGCCATATGAGTCATGAAAAGGCACTTGGGACTTTTTGAAACATAGCCTTCCACTCCTCTGGTTCCTCGAGTAGGGCCGTTGGGGAGTGGTAAAGTGTACACTCACAGCAGAAAGTGCTGCCCATCTTTCTCACATCTAGCAAGGGTCTCTAACTTTGGGTCCAAAAAGGGAAGTTCCATCAAAAGAAGCATTGATGAAAGAAGACTTAAATGGCTCCGCAAAGTCACACAAGTACGTCCAGGCATGTCTTCTCATAGCTACGCCAGAACCCGCTGCCCTGGCCTTCCCTTCAGCTGCATGTGTGATGAGCCTCATGGACGAATTACATATTGAATCGAGAGTTGCCAGCTCGAAAGCTACTTTTGCTTGAACTCTCTCAACTACATTTCCAGTCAAAGTATCCAATAGCTCTTTTATCAGATCTCTTTAAAGCCTGGTGAAATGTGCCATGAAATTCAAGTACCTAAGCACAAAGGTCGATGAAGCATATACGCACTTCCCAGATCTATCCATCATCCTAGACCCCTTATTAGGAGGACAGATAATAGGACTTTCATCAGCAGGTTCCTTTTTGGTGGTTGCCGCAACCAGCATAGCATCCACTGACACCCCTTTAGCCCAATGCTTTTGATCCATGGGAGCTGATAATATACAATCTGTATCTTAGGGACTGGCTTGATGGAGTCTGGAATCTTCTAGGCCCGCTGAGGAATCAGTTTAATCAGACTGTCAACAGGCAGAGAAATCCAGGCAGTAGATAGTCAGGCATTGAAAGCCTCTAGGTATACTGACTCCTCTGACTAAGGTTGTTGGGAAGTCCAGCCACCCCTCTGTTTAAGGATCTCTAGAATATCACCAAAGAAGACAGCTTCCGGGGTTGACCTTGGGGAACCTTCCCCTTCATCAAAGTCGGTATCTTCTGTGAAAGACTCTTCAGGAAAGTCTAGGCGCTTCCCCTTGCACTTTCTCTTCCAGATACCACCTTAGTGGGACTTGCCGGGGAGGTGTCTGAACAGGAGATAACCAGCATGGTTGGATCCTGAGGTACCTGTGCCCACTGTCCCAAGTCAGAGGCTGGAGGTAGCTCTGGGTAAGGGGAAGGACCAGGGGATTGTTCCGACAAAAGAGGAATCAACTGTGAGCCCAGAGTGGACAAGGCCCTCTCTATGGCCCAGAAAGCAGGTCTCCCCATAGAGGAATGGGAGCCCAGAATCAAAACAGACTCCTTCAAAACCGTGGTCTGATCCCACACGGAGGTATCTGGCCTGAGCCCGAAGCCAGAGTGGAACTCACTTGTGCCGAAGACCCAAGAAGCATACACGGCTCCGATAAAATCTGCATAGAATCACACTCCCCAGAACTGACAACAAAGCTCTGACCCAGAGAGGTCTCTGGTTCCGACAGAAAATAAGAGCTCAGAGTAGTTATCTGCAGAGACAGAGGTCTCACCGGCACTGATACAGTCGACACCGGGAATGTCAGAACCTGAAACTCTGAAGGCTCATATGGAATCAGAGGAGGAACAAGAGTCAGTTGAGAAACATCTAAGGCTCCACAGCCAAAGGTGCTAGGAACCAAGAAAGTGGCTAATCCCCTCACTGCCAGGAGACGGTCCACCAGCCTCAAAACATTGGATTCCGTGAGGCTCTTGGTGGAGCAGACCAAGTAGATCGACAGGGACTGAGGTCTACATAAAAAGGGGCTTGGTGGTCAGTCCACAAAGGGATCAATCTTTGGGGAGTATCTACTCCGTGGTAAGTCTTTGAAAGAAAACTCCTTCAGTTCCAAGATTGGTAGGACAGAAGAGAGTGAAGTAGTCTGAGCTGAGGAAGAGGTGGGTGACGTAGTTGTCAGTGCAGAAATCGGCACCAATGACACTGGTGAAGACAGCTTCTTTCCCGACGGTTCAGGAGAAACTGTGGAAAACATGGAAGACTTTGCCTTTTTAACCAGCAGTTCTGAGGAAAGTGAAGAAATCGAGTGTCTTCTCTTTCAACCCTACATGCCTAGAGGAAGAGGAGGAAGAGGAAGGGGAACTTGTATCAGTTTTAGAGGTCACAGATATAGCCTCAACAAAGTTAGATTTTATCATGCCTTTCAGGATCAACTTGTTCTTTCCCTCCACATGGGCCCGGTGGCTAAACCCAAGATAGATGGAACAGTCTTCCTGAAGATGCACTGGACCCAAGCAGCACACACCAAGTCAAGACCATCAGAGTCTGGCAGTTTGAGGTTGCACTTCTGGCATCTCTTGAAGCCAGAAGTACCTTTAGACTTTTCAGCCATGTCAATCAAAATACACACACACCAGAAAAAAAAAGGAGAAAAGGTTTTTTTTTTTTTTTTTTTTTTAAAGGGCATACCAATAATGGTATCAAAGAGTTGCCATAACGGTAAAGGAAAGGGAAAATGGAAGTTACAAGCAATGGTACAGAAGATTACCAAACAGGTAGAGGAAAGGAGGGAGGTTACCAATGATGGTATACCAAGGGAAAAAAACACAGCTGTTAAGTAAAGAAGAGGAGCTGGGTAACTACAAAAGAACTAAAGAAATAGATATACAGTGGATACAAGAAGTGTACACACCCCTGTTAAAATGCCAGTTCTTTTGTGATATAAAAAATGAGACCACAATAAATCATTTCAAAACCTTTCCCACCTTTAATGTGACCTATAACCTGTACAATTCAATTGAAAAAGAAACAAATCTGTTAGGGGAAAAAATATAAAAAATAAAAAAAACATACAATACACTGGTTGCATAAGTGTGCACACCCTTAAACTAATATTTTGTTGAAGCACCTTTTTAATTACAACATTCAGCCTTCTTGGGTAGGAGTCTATCAGCATGGCACAGCTTGACTTGGCAATATTTCCCCACTCTTCCTTCAAAAGTGCTCCAAATCTGTCAGATTCCGTGGCCATCTCTTGTGCACAGCCCTCTTCAGGTCACACCACAGATTGCCTATTGGATT
Source organism: Protopterus annectens (assembly GCF_019279795.1). Lineage (NCBI taxonomy): Eukaryota > Metazoa > Chordata > Ceratodontiformes > Protopteridae > Protopterus > Protopterus annectens. The sequence continues at coordinate 588,595,246 of NC_056733.1, read as the reverse complement.
TAGGTCTGAGCTCTGGCTGGGCCATTCCAAAACTTTAATTTTCTTCTGGTGACGCCATTCTTTTGTTGATTTGGATGTATGCTTGGGGTCATTGTCGTGTTGAAAGGAGAAATTCCTCTTTATCTTCAGCTTTCTAGCAGACACCTAAAGGTTTTGTGCCAAAAGCGACTGGTATATGGAACTCATAATTCCCTCCACCTTGACTACAGCCCCAGTCCAGTTGGAGAAAAGCAACCTCAAAGCATGATACTGCCACCATTATGCTTCACAGTGCGGATAGTGTTCTTTTGGTGATGCGAAGTGGTGTTTTTGCGTCAAACGTACCTTTTGAAATTGTGGTCAAAAAAATTCAACCTTGGTCTCAGACCATAACACATTTTCCCAGATGTTTTTGGGAGACTTGTATTGTTTTGCAAATTTTAGCTGGGCCTGGATGTTTTTCTGTGTAAGAAAAGGCTTCTGTCTTGCAATCCTACCCCATAGTCCATACATACAGTGAATAAGGAAGATTGTTGTCGCATGTAGTACACAACCAGTACTTGCCAGAAATCCCTGCAGCTGACTGTCTTCACTGTGTTCCATGGTTATCTAAAAGCTGTGGAAATGTTTTTGTACCCTTCTCCTGACTGATACCTTTCAACAATGAGATCCCTTTGATGCTTTGTAAGCTCTCTGCGAACCATAGCTTTTGCTGTAGCAGGCAACAGAGTAAATGTCAAGAAAATCATACTATGACAGCTAATCTTTATTTGGGGTTAATCAAAGTCTCTTTAATTGATGGCAGATGTGTACTGAAGAAGACTGAATACTGTAATTAAATCAAAAGGTGCTTCAACAAAGTATTAGTTTAAGGGTGTGCACACACAACAAAGTATTTGTTTAAGGGTGTGTACACTTATGCAACCACCGTGTTGAACGTTTTTTATTTTTTATATTTTTCTCTTAACAGATTTGTTTTTTAATTGAATTGCACAGGTTATAGGTCACATTAAAGGTGGGGAAAGTTTGAAATGATTTATTGTGATCTCAATTTTATATCACAAAAACCTGGCATTTTAACAGGGGTGTATACTTTTTATATCCACTGTAAGGAGAAAATACAGAAAATGTTAAATATTTAAAAATTGTTTTTCAGCCTCTGTCTCCCCATTATTTATAATTTTGTCCAGGTTTCTTGCTGTAAAAGGTTGAGAGATGAGTCCACTTTCAACATCATGCGCATACCACTTAACCAAAATAAGCATTTCTGGTAAAAAAAAAAAAAAAATCTCTCCCCTGTCGAGTGAACTGCAATGGAAAAAGGAATCATCCTCCCACAAGTAGAACACAGACTTCTCCTCATCTCTACAGTCTCCTAAAACAAAGAGTCATATGTTCAGTCTATATCCAAAATGTCTGTAGATTTCTATAAAAGTATTTGCTCATAAAGGTTACCACTGTACCATAGTCTCAAATCAAAGTGGCTTTCTATCATGCACAGACCAATACTTCCACAACCTCTCTGGTCTTTAAACTAGCCAAAGACTCATTTTCGTTTGCCAAAAGCACATCCTCATACATCTTAAAGTCACTCTCCCCTACCACCAATTTGTAAATACCCCACAATAATTTCCAATGTGCACAATGTTTGTTTTGTACTAGTTCCAAAGATCTGGGAATCCTTATTCACTGACATAAAGGCCATTGAATCCTACCAAAAGTTCAGAAAGTAGCCTAAACAATACACACTTTAAGATGCTTTTTAAATACAAAAGCTTCTTGAGCTGTAATGCAACCTAAAGTTTGTTAGTCTCAAAGTGTGTTAAGCTACAGCAATGGCTCAATTAGTACCCAACACACTTCTCACTTATGACTTGCCCCCCCCATTCCTACTCTTGATTCACCTTTCATTCTGGCTATCCCACTTCACTACATACCCCCCTTCACAGTCCTCCCACTCTTTAAACTAATATCCAAAAAATTCCGGGCTTTCATATCTTATGAAATCTATACATATTTTATAAATTCAAAAATTACTTGCTCATGTGATGGTTTATATTTTAAAACCATGTTATCGAGTACAGACCGCCAATTAATTTCCTTAATGCTAAACTGAAACATATGGCTGCCATTTACTTACTGTTAAATTATGTGGTTACCCTGTAAGTTTATAACCCTGGGCTGAATCTGAAAAAAAGGTAAGGAGGAATCTGAGATCTAACCTTATTAACAAAGAAAAACAAAGTAAAAAAAATAAACTAAAATGCTCTGATGTACAGTTAAAAAGTACAGTTGTGTACACTTACCATAAATGTAGATGTTAAGAGTGTATTCACTGTTGCAGTCATTACATTTGGGTTATTTGCCTGCAGATAGGCCTCAGCAGGCCTGATTATCAAAGTCTTGGGTCATGCGTCGAATGCTGTCTCTACTTCCATGACATCAGGTCGTCAGGGGTATAAAGCATGCAGCCGACGCCATTACAAAAGTTTTTCTTGCCCATGCAGCCGACGCCATTACACCAGTTTTTCTTGCCCCAGATGTCAGGTGCCCCCATAATGGGAAACAATTATATGTAAGGTTGCACCTTCAACAAAAAGCAAATACACCAGAAAGATGAAATACACTAATCAATAAGCAAAGTATAGCCAAGAAAAGTCAGGGGGCTGGAGAGAAGGTAACCAAGACTGCAACAGTGAATACACTCGAACATCTACATTTATAGTACACAACTGTACTATGTTCTTCATGTTTCACTGTTGCAGTCATTACATTTGGGTATATTCCCAAAGCTAAGAAAGGGAGGAAGAAGTTAGAGAGCATTAGGACCAGCTACTAAGTCCTGCAAGACTGCAGTGGCAAAACCAGCTCTGGATTTAGAAAAAATAGGCAAGTGGTAATGCTTGGTGAAGGTATATACAGAGCTCCAGGTAGCAACTTCTATGATGTCCCTGGTAGGGACACCTCTGAGAAAGGCTGTAGAGGTAGATGCAGCCCTGGTGGAATGTGATCTCATCTCCTGTGGGGCAGGTTTTCCGTGTTGCTTATAGCAGAAAAGAATGCAATGGCCTATCCACTTTGAAATGGCCTTCCCCTCTGCCCCTGCAGCAAAGGCAACTAGCAGCTGTTCAGTTTTTTCTGAGAGGCTTAGTCCTGTCCAAATAAAATCTTAGTTTTCGGTGCACATCCAAAGAGTGCAGTATACATTCTCCTTTGTTCTGTGGATTAGGAAAAAAGGTAGGCAAATGAATGGACTGATTAAGGGCCACACTGGATACCACCTTGAGCATAAAAGAAGGATTGGACCTGAGGGACACCCTGTCAGCATGGAAGATGATGAAGGGCTCCACTGCCATGAGGGCCTGTAGTTCAGACACTCTTCTTGCTGAAGTGATGGCTAGAAGGAAAGCAGTTTTCCAAGAAAGGAATTTCAACTCTGCAGTTGCAGCTGGCTCAAAAGGAGGTAGAGTGAGCTTTTCCAATACAAAGTTAAGGTCCCAGGCTGGAGTAGGGGCTCTCCTGGGTGGTCTTACATTTCTGGCTCCTCTGAGGAATTGTTTCAGCAGGGGGTGAGAGAAGAGGGGTGGCCTAGTATTATAATGTGTTGAAATGGCTGAGGCATGAATTTTAATTGATGAGAAGGAAAGGCCCTTGTGGAGCATCTCTGTCAAGTACTGAAGAATATGCGGTAAGCTGGGCACTGTTGTGCCCATCCCCTGAGTCTGGCCCCAGGAGCAGTATCTTTTCCACTTTTCTGCATAGGATTTTCTAGTACTAGGCCTCCTTGCCTCCAGGATGACATCTAGCACCTGCTTACTGAGGGATGCTATTGGAGAGCTCCGGGAATTAGCCAGGCTGTAAGGTTCAGGGTTTGAAGCTGGGGGTGCAGAATCCGGCCCTCCTACTGGGACAGCAGGGAAGGGGTCTGAGGCAGGTGCCATGGATCCAGCAGTGACATACAGTGCAAGAGGGGGTACCAGTGTTGGCGTGGCCAGTCTGGTGAAATCAGCATTGTCCTTGGTTTGTCTTGTTTGATCTTTAGCAGAACTTTTGAAAGGAGAGGCAGAGGGGGAAAGGCATAAACTGAGAGGCCTTTTCAGGTTAAGGACAGGGCATCCACTTTCCAAGCTTGACTGTGGGAAGTCCCTGTGCAGAATTTGTCCAATTGGTAGTTCTGAGGGGAGGCAAACAGGTCTATCTCTGGGTTCCCCCATTTGTTTCTCAAAATGTTGAATATCTTTGGTTCCGGTTTCTACTCGTGTGGGTCCATGAGATTTCCGCTTAGGTCGTCTGCCAGTGAATTTAGCTTGCCTGGCAGGAATTGAGCTTGTAGGTGCACTTGGTAGCTCAAGGCTGTGTTCCATAGAGCCATGGCTAGCCTGCAGAGGGGATACAAGTGGGTTCCCCCTGCCCATTTATGTACCACATAACAGTGGTGTTGTCTGTCTTTACCAATAATTGTCCTGGAAGAATGTGGTCCTTGAAGGCTGTCAGTGAATTCTGTACAGCTAACATTTCTTTTTGATTGATATGCAGGTGCATCTGACTGGGGTTCCATTTGCCCTGAATGCACTGCCCTGCCAAGTGAGCCCCCTATGCATAGCCTGATGCGTTTGTTAGGGTTTGAGCGGCAGGGGGTAGAATGAATGGCAGTCTCTTGTTGTGGTAGCAGGCCTCTGCCCACCAAAGGAACTTTGTCTTTATACAAGGAATGATAGGAATCATTGATTCCAAATCCTGAGAATGTTGACACCATAGGCTTTTTAGATACCACTGTAGTTTCCTCATATGCAGTCTTGCATATGGAATTAGTAGAATGCAAGAGGCCATGAACCCCAGGGCTTGCAGGATTTTCCTTGCAGATAGCTGGGTCTTTGTGGCCAGTAGTTTGAAGTAGGCCGTCAAATAAACTTGTTTCTCTAGCATGAGGTAAACCATCTGGGAAGTTGTGTTCAAGCTTGCTACCAGGAATACAATTTGTTGGCAGGGTGCTAGATGAGATTTCTTTTCGTTTATGGTGTACCCCAGTAATGTTAGAAGTTTCTTTACAAATGCCAGATGATTTAGTAGCATGTCCTGGCTTTCTGCCTGAACTAGACAATCGTCCAGGTATGGGTATATTTGGATATTTTTTTGCCTGCAAAAACAATGACTGGAGCTAGGCACTTTGTGAATACCCTGGGCGCAGTAGATAAGCCAAAGGGAAGTGCAGAGAACTGATAGTGCATGTAGCCTGCTCTGAAGCGTAGGTATTTCCTGCAAGATTCCCTTATTGGAATGTGCAGGTAAGCTTCCTTTAAGCCCAAGGTTGTCAACCAGGCATCTTTGCCTAGCATAGGAAGCAGCTGATGAAGTGTTAGCATTCTGAACTTTGGGATTACCAAAAAGGTGTTTAGAATAGAGAGGTCCAAGATAGGATGCCAGGAGCTGTCTTTTCTGGATACTAGGAAAAGTCTTGAGTATAAACCTTGTCCCCTTTCTTCTGCTGGGACAGGTTGAATAGCCCTGATACTTAGAAGAGAGAGAACCTGCTGGTGAGCCTCTGCCCACTGATTTGAGGGTAGATCTGGCCAACCATTTGGGGTTGGTAAGGTGTGGAAGTGGAATATGTATCCTTGGGAAACTATATTTAAAACCCATTTGTCCTGGGTAATGAGTTCCCAGTTTTTTGTATGCAGATCGATCTTTCCCCCTAAGGGAGCATGCAGTTGAGCAGGGCTTGGAAGGTTTAATGTTAAGTCATACTGACAGTTTTCCATAGGGGTGTCTTACTACTTCCAGCTTTGGAAGTGGAAACCCCCCACCGCTTAGGCCTGTGAGTACCTTGAGACTGTAGTCTAAGTGGTCTGCTGTTCCTGGGTTTGGACTGAGAGGGCCTGGAAGAGGCAGGAAAGGACCAATTATTAGAACGCCAATGCCTACTGAATCTGGGAGGCTGTACTTTCAGGAAATCTTTAACAGTTTGCATAGATTTAGCTTTTTCCTCCATCTTTTTAAGGACTTCTTCTGCTTTGTTGCCAAACAGCCAGTCTTGGTTTAAGGGAGCATCCAATAATTTAGCTTTAACATGATCTGGCAAATTTTGCTCCTTAAGCCAAGCATGCCTTCTAATAACAGACCCAGTGACAGCAGCCCTGTAAGATGCTTCTAGAGAGTCAAAACCACATTGCAAAGTATGTTTACCAACTTGTTCAGCAGAATGCATTAAATCCTGTAATCCTTTATTTTCAGCACAGTCGGGAATCAACATCATTTTCTCTTTAAGTAATCCCATAATATGTTGCTGATACTTTAACATATGAAACTGGCAGTTTAAGGCCCTAATGGCCAAAGTAGCAGAAGTGTACACCTTCTTACCCCATCTGTCCAAGGCCCTGGAATTTCCATCAGAGGGGGTAGGGTTTTTGGCAGTAGTAGCCTTAATACCTTTAGGTCCCTGGGAAATGGTCTCTGAGTCCGCAGTAGGATTCTTAAAAAGAAACTTGTGAGAGTCAGGTACTCTGTAATACCTGTCAGGTTTCCTGGGAGCCGGAGGTAAAGTGTCTGGGGTCAGGCTAGATTCCAAGAAGGCATCATCTACAATGTCCAGGACAAGAGGGATAGCTAAAGGCCTGTGTTGAGCTAAGAGTAAGAATTCCCTAAGCCTCTTTTTGGAGTCAGAGTAATCCTGGCTTTAACGCGGAAATACTCCCTAAGAGTGTGCAAAGTTTCACCAAAAGAAAAATCTTCTGGAGGGGTAGCAGAGGGAATGGAATCTTCTGTATCAGAATCCTCATAGGTAGATAAGGGTAAATCCTGGTAATCAGAAGAAACAGAAATTTCAGAATCCTGATCAGAAGAGTCAGAAGGAAAATCAATTCTAGGTCTCTTAGAGGGAGAGAGCTGGCTTTCCCTAATTAAAGTAATAAGGTCTTCAGCCATTGTTGTCATTTGTTTTTAGGCATATGGGCCTGACCATGTGGTTTGGACGTCAGTTTTCTAGGCGTGGGTCGAGTTTTAGGCCTTGAAGAAGAAGATGGCATCGGTTTGAAATGCAAGTCTGTAGCCCTGAATACACCCTCAGAAGCCAGTGCCTGCACAGCAGCTCCAGACCCATCCAAGGTACGAGACATCCGCAGGTTCCACAGTCGAAGAAGCATCTTGCGGCATACCGGACTCCGAATGGGTCTCAGTAGAGGCCTGCGAATCTGAAGTAGTGGGTATCAGGGGCTGAGAAAGCGCCTCACTGAGTATCAGCAAACTGGCGACTAGCTTAATGGAAGCATCGTCGGCAGTTTTGGGCCTATGCGGTCTGTGTCTGTCTTTATCTTTACGTTTTTTCGGAATGCCGGTAGTCGGGTGGCTTACCAAAGCCATTTCTGGATAATTAAACAGAGTACCAAAATAGTTTGATGCAAAAATGAACAGACGACAAATAGTTTGAGGATTGAATAAGGCACAAAACCGACAGCAAGGGACGTCGTGGTCTGGGCCTAAGCAAGGAATGCAGTACGAATGAAAATCTTTATGAGGTATTTGCTTTCCACAGGTAACACAATTAACTTTTACTGACATCGGTTTAGAGCAAGAAAAAGGATCCCCAATGGGGTACTTAGCTTTTTTGAAGACTTCGGTTCTGAAACTAGAAAAAGAAAATTTCAGGAGTTGGCCAACTGGCACTTGCGAACTGCTTCTGCTTCGGGCACCGCACGGCAAGAAAGACTGATGTAATGGCGTCGGCTGCATGCTTTACACCCCTGACGACCTGACGTCATGGAAGAAGAGACAGCATCTGACGCAGGACCCAAGACTTTGATAAACAGGCCTGCTGCGGGCTACCTGCAGGCAGATAACCCAAATGTAATGACTGCAACAGTGAAACACGAAGAACATCTAAAGAATTCCAAAGCAGATAATCCCTTTTGTATGACTGCTAACTAAAATCAAGCTATCATGTTTTGAATCTTGTTCTTAATGAGAAACACTATCTCTTCCTTAGAGTCCAAGATTAAGAGACCATATCTACCAAAACAAACAAATATTATTTAGTTTTGTTTTTTTTTTATATATATACTTTCAGGAACAATTATGCAATCCCAAACAACCCATACGTCACTAAGCAGCCTCCAGACCTCTGGATCACACACTCTCAATAAAGCTATCCTATGGACCAAGACTGCCTTTAGGAAATAACTCCCTGTGCAGCAGCCCTAAAACTTATTACACAATATATGGGCAACACCTTAGATGCTGTCCACAACACATCTGTACCTTCAATAACCTTATTCTTCAAGGACATCTCTACCGTGTCAGTAATCTGAAGATTAACAATCACAGCTACTCAAGGCAAGGACCAGAATGCACACCACAGTGAGTTCATCTTCCTCAAAAGTGTGTCAAAAGTCCTATCTTTACTTGGGAGGATCTCAAATACACACTTGTGGTCTTGACCTAGCTGCAACTTCATCAGTCTGCTCACGATCGAGAAAAATATTTTTAAGCTAATCTACAAATCTTTCAGATATCATTTAGTACTTTTAGAAACTCATAACATTTTACAATTACATAAATACTGGAATATGGACTCCTTAAAGGACATCAAAAATCTAAATGCTTGCTGAAACTAGAAGGTAATATGAAGGAGAACCACTAGGAAAATGAATTACCCTCAAGTCTTTCTTTCATAAAGTTTTCAACTTTCTGCTGATGTATTCACACATTTATTAAATCAGAACAGTAGCATTCTTATCTATGATGAGACTAGTAAGGTCCTGTGTATCAAACAGGTATTCTTTGGCATAAATCATTTCTCTCTTCATAACGCGGAGGAGAAAAAGGCACAATGCTTTACTTCTTTTATGTATAGTTACACTTAAAAGTTTCATCATTTATTTTTTCTATCACTGCAGTTGGCATGTTGCTACCTACCTCAACAGTAGCAAATTTGTACAAAAATAAAATATCAACATAAGAGATGCGTTTGATTCTCTGTGGTGAGAGACCTAGGCTCACAATGGAGACACCTCTGTTGTAAAACAGCACCTTTTGAAAGGGAGAAAGGAGTCTATAACATTATTCATTTTAAATACATTTTTTCTGGTCTCTATTCCACCCACTAAGTGACCATGATCTCTTAAGAACTATAGGTCCCACTCACTCTTCTTAACTTATGAAGTCCTCGGACAATGGCTGAGAAAGGCAAGAGCTGGGCATCATGGCCATTATCCAGCAGCAGTTTAAAAAAAAAATATGTATGTTGATAATACCCGTATCAGCTGGCTGGCTGGAAAACAAGGCACAATGCTGAACCCAGTGCAAGCATTTCTCACAACCAAGATCTCAACACATGCACCCAAGCACTCTTTGGCAAACTCACACTCCAAAGTGCTCACTGGGGAGTGTTATAACCTGACTATCCCCCTGTTGCATCTCTGGTAGAAGAGCACTAGACTTTTTGCAGTCTTCACTACTTTTCTTGTATTCTGGGTGATTTGCTATCTCACAAGTATCATACAAATAAATAACATATACAATGAGATAAAGTGACTGTAAGGAAATCACATTCACAGTAATCCTGACCCCTGCCTTACAAATAAGACAAAACATTAACTCTCAACAAAATAAAAATATATAGTCCACTGAAACTAACAAGGAAATGTTTGCTATACATATTGTTATAGTATATCAGGATCATATTTTATCAAGCAACAAATTCCCCCAAAGAAAGATGCATCCCTGTTTAAGACAGATATTCAACCTTGGATACAAAAGAAAGGCACTAAATTACTACAACACACCCTTAAAATCATGGCAAAGAGCCAAACCTGAAGTCTGTGCAATGCACACACTGTATTGTGCTGTGGCCCCAGCACAGCACCACTACTGCTCTACTATATTTTACCAGTATAATAAACCAACACAGAAACAATGCGCCCACCACATTCTTAGAATTGTCAAATGTATTTGATACTGTCTCACACCAGCAACAGCTCATTCAACTCTCCTCAACAGGACTTTCACAATAATTTGGGCCTCAATAATAAATGAGCTTCAAGACATTGTCCAAAAATCTTTCTCCTCTGTAGAAACCTGGCTCAAAGAATCAAACCTCTTACTCAACCCCAAGAAAACTTAAGTTAATGTTTTTTACCTCAAAAAGTTGCCAAAATCAAAAGCAATCTTTTACAATAAAATCAGCAAATAATACTGTCATTGAAACTGTAACTCATAGTAAAGTTCGACACATTATAATAGATGACAATCTCAAATATTACAACTTTAAATCTACACACCAAAAACTAGCCTCCCTTTAAAGGATCAATGGATTTCTTACAGATACTGCAAGAAAACCTCTAGCCACCACCTTCTTATTGTCAACTCTCTTATATGCCTTAATACTCGACCAAATGGAAATACTCAAAGAAAGAAACTTGCTTCCTGTTACACTAAAACAGCTAAATTTGCTACCAACTCCCTCATAGGAGCCACCACTGCCACAGCTTACAACAATTAAACTGGCTTGAACTACACAACTACCTAACATATTCACAACTAACTACAGCACAGAAACTCATTTATCATCCAGAAAAATGCCCTATGCTACACAACCTATTACTGACTTAATGTCCAGCAAGGGATCTCCGCTCCAGTTAAATTCTTATTACTTACAAATAAGTCAAATAATGTTGGAGACTCACTCTACTCCCAATAAGTTAATAAACTCTGAAATAGTATCCCCACACAAATAAAACTTTCTAACAAACTCAACAGTTTTAAACCACTGTTTAAACAACATCTTAACCAGTCCTGATCCTGCACAAGCTCATCACAAGGTTAAGACTGTGTGCTTACCATACAAAACTCTCCAAATAATCTCCTTAAACAGAATTCTCTCAACCTGTCACTGAAATGACAAAACAATTTTTATACATAACGGCTGACTGTACAATCCACCAAGCTGCACATGGGCTTTCTCTTTAGCAACTTCTACTTCTGTAAAATCTTAAAATGTAAAAATGTAACTACTGTACGTGTATAAATGCAAATAAAAATGTAACTACTCTGTGTTTAACTGGAACTTAGTATAATACAGTGTAAGCAAATGGAGCTCTTTTCCCCTGACCTCCACTGAAAATGAGTATTACCCAGTTGGACTTTCCCGGTAAACAAAGATAAATAAATACTTCTTCAGTCATTACGCACTTCCCACATCTTAAGTGAACAGCCGTGCTGTTTACTGGCTGTCCAATATTTAAGGGTAAAGAGGAAAAAAATCAATTTTAAAGTTTTCCTATCAGACTCAACATTTCCAGCAGCAGTCCATGCCCTGCACGCAGAAGTCAGTAACATGAACAGCCTGCCAATGTCAATGTCTGGAATGTGAAACTAGGATGGAAGGAAGGAGACCCACTCTTATAGTTTCATTGGTAACTAATAGGCTAGTAACCCCAGTGGGCCTTTTTAAGCCTAGTCAGGCTTCCCAAAGGTGAGAATCAAACCCTGTACCTTGTGTCTGTAAAGTAAACACCATAACTATTATCCCAACCCCAACCCCTGTCTCAATATTTATTCTGAACCACTCAATATATTTGTATATAAACTGTATTGAAAACCTGCATTACCTGTCCTCTTTCTCTAAACTCAGTGTAATTACACTTTGTGACACAGAGATTGGCAAATCCTTTAGCCATGCTGGCATTTACACAAGTGCTATGAGTCAACCATATCAGAATCTGCTGGGTAATGTAATCCTGTACATCACTGTTGTTGTACACACGTTACTTATACATTGCCAGAAATAAACCCCTGCCATTCTAAGTCCACAACCTCCAAAACTGTGTATTTGCTGCTCACACACTTACACATATACAATGTTTAAATAAATACACATTTATATACATTATATATACTATACACACATTTATACATAATGCCATAAAATTACACAGTTTCAATGTCGCATACTAAACATTCAGACAGCATTTATCATATGCACATTGCATTACATGAGCTTCAAGCAGCAATGCAAGACTGTGCTTTTAGCTGAAAAGCAGCAAAGCTAAAAATGATTACCCTCCTGCTGGAATATTTGGTGAGCGTTTGTTCTCAATGAAAAGAGATTTTCAGTTTCACCCATTTTGCATTCACAGATGTCCACACTTGCAAACTAGATTTGCAATGGAGAAGGAAATGAAGACATTTTACTCATTCATGTCATTAACATGTGACATGCGAGCCAGAAGCACATAGTCATTATTGGAGAGCCACCTCACCAAAGCAGTTAATTCAAACTGTTTTTTATTATTATTTTTTTTCTTGCTTGTTTAGATAAAGCATCATATCTGAACACCAGAGGAGGTAATACATGACACCACAGCATCAATATTTATTTTATTTATTGACATTTGATTATCGGGAAAGTCCAACTGTGCAGATGTCCATTTTCGGAGAAAACCAAGGGAGAAAAGCTCCAAGGTATTACAAAAACATTTAACAATAATAATTTTATAATCTTCAAAAATAATAAAAAAATCTGCACTTTAAATAACTATACCAAATAATCTGAAAACATCAGTTAAGAACAGATAAAGATTTAATAATAAGAGAAATTTTACCCAGTTTAGAGAAATTAACTGCAACTTAGTAAAACACAATGAGGAACCAAAATATGAAGTGGTAGAAAAAAAAAAACAAGGTTATGGCATATTTAGATAGAGAGTCCAGGAAGAGAAATTGATTGAAGTAAGGGAACTGAGTGAAGAAGGACGAGTAAGGATGTGTAAGGCATAAACAGGTACTGTTCATATTTGGGCATATAGTTTATCCTGGGGATGAGCAAGAGCAGAGCCAGTTTTTGGCCAGGAAATCTTCCAGAATGGTTTTAAAAGATTGGGGGCAAGTAATGACCTCAAGGATACAGGTAAGGAGTTCCAGGCCTTAGAAACATGGTACAAGTGCAGACGTTGCCCCATCAGATTTGATAGATTTGTGGACAGAGGGGAGTCTTTTCGTGGATTACATGGAATCATAATGACGAAGTGGGGACATATATTTGTGTAGAATGGTATTTAGTGCTGGACAAGCAGAAAGATTCCGAATCATTTTATAGGTGGTAAGAAACTGTGTATATGTTAACGGGATAGTTCTAACCAATTAAGGCTTTTTAGTGCTATACAGTGGTGGGTTCTGAAAAGGATATTTGCTGCACATTTAGCCACTTTATTATAGCATTATTAAAGTTTTTATTTTGGATGCTTGGAGGTTAGTAAGTATGGGTCTGCCATAAAGTAGTTATGGGTGGTGGTAAGTGTAGTTTTAGTTGCAAGGTAGGTGTTCTGACTGCACTTGATGTTTAAGCAGCAGGGATAAGGGTAAACAATTCTCTCAGTCCTCAAGACTGAACGACCTAGAAATTTATAACCTGTATTTCCCATCACTTCAGTTGCTGAGGCACAGGACAAAACTGGAGACTCTCATAACTCTTAGTGATACATTGGCTGGCCAAACAAGAGAAACCCATTACAGAAAGTTAACTTGTGGATTATAAATTTTAATGTTTATCCTTTATCTGTAAGTGTGGAGTAGACCACTGACTCTACCTACCTACCTATCAAGCCCCCTTCATGACCAGTAGTAGCAGCCATTCTTCTGAGCAGCTCCTCTTGCAAAAGCCTCAACTGATGTACACAGGTAGAACTCGAGCCTAGATTCCATCCGCAATTTGCTGAAATATTCCATTTATTCTGGAAAGGTGTGTGTGTGTCTGTCTCTGTGTCTGTGTCTGTGTCTGTGTCTGTGTGTGTGTGTGTGTGTGCGTGTGCGTGTGCGTGTGTGTGTGTATGCACCCATGTGCCTGCCTGTCTGTAAGCAGGTGCAAGCAGTTACTCACAACTACAACACCATGCACTCTCTTTGTATATTCTCTAAATTCTATTTGCTAGAACCTGTATAATCATTAGGAAAAGCAAGGGTAAATGGGGTAAAAGGTTCTAAATTATCTTCATAAGGAGTAAGAAAAACAAGATGACAGAAGCAACCTGGTCCTCTCACCCTCCATCCCGACCCTTATAGCAATTCTGTACTCTGCCTCCAAATACACTGCTCTGATATCACTGACACAAAGACAAAACTTTAAATATGGATAAAATAAAAAGTACAGTCTGATAACACCTTTATAGAGAAAAGCTTACTATACATATTTTTATTTTATCCAAGTTCAATGTTTCATCTTATCATTTATTTCACTTTTCCTAATTTATGCCCACTGCTGCACTGTATGACAAACTTTCTTGCTCCAATTTAACTTCTTCCATTACTTTAAAAAAGGTCACTGAACCCATGTGTTTCTAATACCAATCGCCAGATTTACTTGCAAACCTTACTAGACCTTAACAGGCTCAAACTTTCTTATCACCTACCTTATACTCGGGCTCATCTTAACCAACAAAATTGTACATACCCCATCTGCCTGCCCAGCACTTAGTTTCATACTCAAATATTAACTTCTAAATCACCAACTTCAGTCAAATGATAAATAACAACTTACCATCTACAGACCACAAAGGGTCTGGACTTCATTTCTATTCCAATAGTGTAGCCAGAACTTGGAACAAAATTCCTATATCAAATCAGGTCTAACACCATCTTTACAAACCATTACTAAAAGACTTCCTCTCTGTCTCCTGGCTTAGCCCCTACTCCTCATCTAGGGCACAGCTCTCCTAACACCTTCATCACCTTTCTTATACTCCTCTCTAAAGCGCTGAATCACTTAACTTGTTTATCTTGTAATACCTTACTTTACTGTACTTCATAAACTAATATACCCACACTTCTAAATAGCACAACCAAATTACTATTCCACTACAATTTCTCTAATAACACTTCAACTTACTTACCTCACTCTGCTACGTTTCTTAAATTACTCCTACCGATATTATACAACACTCTTCAATCTGTAAATTCTCAATACAAATTGTTATATATTAATGTTTATGAATATGAATACACATTTTATTATAGTGACTTATATGTACTCATGGAAACTGCATTACAAAATGTGTTATGGTGAATATTGACTGCATTAAATATGATACCTTAGAGCTTTTCTTCCTTGGCCTCTGCTGAAAAAGGACACCTGTGCCCAGTCAGACTTTCCCAGTAAACAAATGCAAGTAAGTAAATAAATCAAATGAGTTACTATCCTCTCTACACATTCTACAAAAGGCTATCATCTTCCAGTCACCCACTCGGGATCTCTCTCTAATAAAACTTGTGTGACATTCTTCTGCCATCAGCAGAATACCACACATCACTCTGCTAGGTTCATAGGTGTGTACTAGGCTAACATCCACAAAGGCCTTCTTAAGCCTAGCCATGCGTCCCAAATCTCTGACAAGTCCTGGTACCCCTGATAAGTGTAACTAGGGGCTTGGGAAGTGAAACATTTACAACCAGGGGCCTGGGAGATTAACCATTTACAGGCTGCCTGCATACATTAGAAGCATAGGTGCCAAACCAGGGATGAATCTCCTGTTACCAATCCAATTGTCCAAGTTACACTTGAATTGGGTTAGGGAGGAACTCTGCTTCACATGGGTGGGGAGCCTAGATGGGGTAGTCTCTGGGATTCATACTGGTCTTTCCAGCAGGTCCTATTTATATCACAAGCAAGGTTTAAGTCATTAGAACGGGTAATTCTGGCGCTGTTTGTTTTATGGATAAGCAGGAGGTCCATTAGAGTGGGGTCTGACAATGCCCTGTATGCCAGACATAGATTTCCCTTCAAAAGCCTGTAGGAGACAGAATGTTCCAATTGGTGGATATGCCTGGTTAGGTACATACCAAAGGGAGCATTGTACTCAATGACAGGTCTAATGAATGCCAAATACACTAACAATAACTTCCTTGGGCTTAGATGCCATACCTTTGTTTATAAGTTGTGCAACATAGAATGATTTCTCCACTACTGTAGACACATGGTGGTCAAACAGTGTTGTCAATTATGATAGTTACCAGTTACCTAAATGATTTCTTAGAACTAAAAGAACTCAGATGGCAAATGAGAGCTAATGCCTCTGAGTATCCTGGTTTGAATAGTGCTATGTCCATCAGTTCGATTTTAAGGTTAAAAGCAGAGTTTTATATGTAAATATATGATTGAATATACAAGTGTATCTGTATACACATACACTTAAGTTGTTGTTGTCTTTCGGTGTTTCCCGGTTAGGGGTCGCCACAGCAGAACTCCAGTCCGCTAATGATTGGTAGTAGATTTTCACAGTGCCGAGTTGCCAGCTTGACGCCCAACCTTCAACGAAGGCACGCCCATTCACGTATGTCTTTCGGAACGCCACTCAACCCACGGGGAGGACATGCAGACTCCACAAAGATGAAACATTATTACTATGTTTTAAATTAATAGAATGTTTGAATGTAGTGTTACCATTTTAACATGGATTTTTTCTGTATACAGGAAATGATGTCATTAATGCTGTGGGAGACGTATTTAAGGGTGGGGTTGCAAGTTTCTAATAAAGAGACAAAAGCACTAAATTCTACTTTGTGTGGATTCCTGACTTCTTTCTGTGGATTTATAGTTACCAGGGATGGATGACTTCCCAAATGATACTATTATGCATTTCCTGGCATTTAGTTTTAGTCCATGGCTCTGACACCAGTTGTTTGTCTGTGTCAGCCCTGCCTGGAGAACATTTGTGTCAGTGTAGGATTCAATGACAGCACCTAATTTGCAAATTTAGTCAGCCAGAGACCACTGACATTGGCCTTGACTTATGAGAAGTAAATGCCAAAAAGGAGGGGTCCAAGGACTACTAAACTCCAGTGAAGATCATCACATCTGTACTAATTACAGAGACTGATTAACTTTGCATTACTCACTAAGATAGACTAAACTTGGCAGGATAGTCTTATTGTTTTCTTTTTTCATGAAAAAGCTATTTCTATAATGTCTTTTGAAGCTCAGAAAGCACTTGCCCTCCAGTACTCCTGTAACAATATGCTGAGCTTCAAAACCATCTCCAGTCCAACCAACACGTAAAAGGACTACCCAAAAATGTTTTTAAAGGAACTAAATCACATCGGGAATTCAAAATTATGTGTATAGGCACTGACAGAGCTGGTGCTTTTAGTTTTGGATAGCAAAAGAAATTAAATGTACTATTAGCAGCATTTTCTGATTCACGGCTAGCAGTCGATATTCCTCAGACAGAAAAAAATAGATTTTTATGACTACTGACATCTAGCCTGTAAAGTGCCACCTAGTCACGGAGGGTTACCCCAAGATTCCACCTAGTTATTGAGGGTTACCCTAAGTTTATATACTAGGACAATAAATGCCTCCAAACAATACAGCAGAGCTAAGGCATGGAGTGGCCAAAGACCACAAAGTGGCACACACTATCACTTCAGTGCTTACTTTATTTGCTTTCTTGATAATGAAGATGATGGTATCACATTCCTGAAGAGTCTTTAAGCAACAGATGTTTTGTAAAGCTGAGGATCAAAACAACCTAAACAAAGTTATTAAATTCTAGCTACATTTTTCATGTTAAAAGAAATGTATAATTCTGGTGACTATCAATAGTTATTGCAACTAGAAGCCATTACATTCAGAACACAAGATTTTTTTCCCTTTAATTATACAATATTTAGTTGCGGAAGCTACTCTTTCATGACAGCTACAACATCGCCAGGAAAGAAAGATGTGCTGACCTAAAGAAAAACTATCCAAATATGGAGGTGCTGAGAATTGATGCTGCTAAGAAAGAACAGCTTACAATTTGGCAACTGTACTGGAAAATGCAGCAGAAGACTGAATATATTTGTCTTGGCCTCTCTAGAATCAATAAAATTACATAAGCCGGGTCTTTTTTTTTTTTTTAGGGCTTAAAGGTAACTACAAGGCTAGCTGTCCTGACACATAATTTTTAAGCCAAGCCAGATTCCTTTTTTGTGCTTAAATTAACCTATTTCATTTCATGTTAAATTGGTCTTACCCAGCCCATGGTCAATAATTACATATTACCCCTAGTGAAAATACTTGGGATCATACCATAGATAATCTGAGGGGACTCGAGTGGGATAAAGTATTTAGATGCTCTCTCTGTCCATTAGTAAGTACAGGAGACAGCCCTAGGGTAAATTTTCTACTACCCATCCATAGACCCAAGCTGTGCTTGAATGCGGACAGGGATAAGCTTGGTTTACTTGGATGGAGAGTCTGTTCCAGAGCAGTGGTATCCTCTGCAAAAGATATCAGTTCCTCCAAACCATTCTGTTAATATTGCAGAAGAGGTTTAGATCCCTAAACAGGAGTATGTGTAATGCCATTTGACTTCCTAATGTGTAGGAGGTCTATCAGTATTGGGCCAAAGGATTCCTTGTATGCCAGACAC
The DNA here is from genome assembly GCF_019279795.1 of Protopterus annectens. Classification (NCBI taxonomy): domain Eukaryota; kingdom Metazoa; phylum Chordata; order Ceratodontiformes; family Protopteridae; genus Protopterus; species Protopterus annectens. The sequence goes on along the minus strand of NC_056733.1, from coordinate 588,576,872 downwards.
AGGTCATCTCTTAGCAGTCTGTGGGACACAAAGTATAGGGAGAGTAAATAAATGTATGTCACATCGTTTAGGCCTTATATATTTTTAGTAAGGTATCTCTGTGGGTGTTCCAGTTGTTGCAAGTGTCTGGACAGACAAATGTCAAAGGGGACATTATACTCAATGACTAGCCTAATGAGGGCTGTGTAATGGGGAACAATGACATCCCTAGATCTAGAAATAATCCCTTTGCTTATAAGCTGCCCAATATAGAAGAACTTTCTTACAACAGTGGATACACATTGGATGAAAGTTAGCTCACTGTCCACATAAGTTCATAAATCTCAATCAACCTGGTCAACAATTAGGGGCGTACTATCAATGTGGCAGTTCCCCAAGAGAGATGGCTTCCCAAAGGATAAAATAATGCACATTTTGACATTTAGTGTCAGTCCATGACTTTAGTACCAATTATTTATTTGGGACAAACCTTCCTGCAGTATGGCTAAGTCATTTGAGAATTCAATGACTGCTCATAACTTGCAGTCACCTGCAAACTTAGTCGGTCGAGGCCCCTTGGTATTCTCTTTTACTTCAGAGAAGCAGAAGCCAAACAGGAGAGGGCCCAGCACTGAACCCTGGCGAACTCCACTGGTGACTGGTCTCTTAGTGAACACAGCTTCCCCTGTTTTGATCGTCTGTGTCCTATATTTGAGCTAGTTGTGGATCCAATAGAGGTTAATTCCCAGTTTAACATTTCTACTATGCCTGACTGGGGGTTGTGTCAAAACCTATGGTTGGTTGAGGTATGCGGTTTATACCATTTAACCTTCATCCACTGCTTTTGTAACCTTTTCAAAAAATTCCACCAGGTTGAGTATGCATGACCTGCCCTTGACAAATCCAAACAGACAGGTTCAGTGCTTGGAGGATCCCTGTGTCTTTACAGATTAGTTACACAAGTCTTTTCATGGCTTAGCATATGAGGCTGGTTAGACCTCTAGGTATGTAATTGCCTGTGTCTGTGGAAGGTCCTCCATTAAGCAAGGGAATGACTGTAGCTGTTCTTCATTCACTTGGCACAAAACCTGTATGCACACCTGTAAAACCTGTATTGTTATAGGGGTGGCTAAATCACCCATCATGCTATTTATGATGCATCCAAGGATATTGTTAGCACCCATCCATGCAGTAGTTTCAGCTTTTGAGAACGCTTTTAGGACTTGGTCTTCTGTGATAGCTGGAAGCAAGCCAGTTTCAGGTATATCTTGTGGGACAGATGGACAGGAGAGAGCAGAGGTAAGGTTAGAGCTGAATTATTTATCAGTCGCAATAAGTTAGCTATGTCTTGAACATAATTCACAATTAGCTGAATGCATTGCTGCACTGTGCTTCTGAGATTACAAACATAATTAAAAAGGGCCTTCTGACTGTCTTCGGCTTGGGCAGCTATTTTAGCCTCAAACTTGGCTTTGATGGATTTTAAGTGTCCAAGTTGTTTATTTCGATGACGAGGGCTCTATCATTCTAGGAATTACTCTTCTTACTTTTAGTCAAAATTTTCTTCCTTTTATTGTAAAGTTTGTAGATATTATCATTCCACCATGTGGGCTCGCTTCTGGGGTTTTCCTTGTGTTTGTTCCTACAGGGTACAGCTGCATCTATTTAGCGTTTACATGCCAGTACAGAGTGGCGGTGTATATTTCCATGTATTCAGTGGAGTAAACTGGGTTTGGTGGGAATTTGAAGCTTGCCACTTAGGTGTAGATAGTTTGTCTGAGAAATTTCCAAAATTAACTTGGGAAGAAAGCGTCTCGGGTTTCAATTTTATTTTGAAGAAGACAGCTTTGTGGTTAAACTTAACAAGTGACAAAGATGTGCAAGGATAGGAGCAAGATGCCACCATATTAGTAAGGACAAAGATCCAAGATGTTGTTGCCCCTAGTGGGTACTCCAGCTGACTGCACCATGGAGTTTGTCAAGACAAAGACCACGCATCTCTGTGCTTCTGCACTAGTGGTGGTGCAGGTTTCCAAGTCTATAATTGGATAGTTTAGATCACCTAGGAAAATGGTATACTGAGCAATTCCAGTTTCTGTAGACAGACACTAGGAGTTTCTTGGGACAAACAGTGAGTTCTATAACTAGTTAAATATATGGTATGGGATCTTTCTGATGGTTATTTGAACATGAAGAAGCTTTCATGCATCATGCTGCTTTACCAATCTTGATGCAAGTATCTTCTGGAAGAAAGCTGAGACACTGTCACCTTTTTTCTCCTCCCGCACAGAAGCTTGTCTAAATGTGTGGAAGGCATTACAGTACTGCACAGACGGAGTTCACGCAGTGGTTTTAAACCATGTTTGAGTAACTAAACAGACGTCTACATCCTCCAAATTATGAACAGCCAGCAGGGAGTGGAGTTTCTAATTTATGTTCCTAGCATTAAACAGTAACACCTCCATATTTTCTTTTGCATGCTTCATTTAGCTCTTAAGTTTATCAGATTGGCATTGCCTAAAAAAGTTACTATAGAGATGGAAAATATCTTTGAAAATAACTGAAATCCCAAAGGGGAGAGATGCCGGTCATCCCTGGCAAAGCTGCAAGGTCTGTCAATCATATCTTCCAAGGCTGACGAGTACTGGACCCCCTTCCAATGACACCAAAAACGAAGTCATTTATTGAAATTGATTACTTTTTCTCATATTACGGCATCAGCCTTGGAAAAGGTACAATACTGCTCAATGTTAGGCTCATACCCATGATGGACACAGTCTGAGAGCTCCATCATGTCTCTCTTCATATAGTCCAGGGAAGTACATCTCAAGTCACTAACCCCCACACATACATTAACAAAGACATATTCATTCTTGATGTTGAAGGACATGAGTCCGTGTGTGATTTGATGGATCCTAGCACCAGACAAACAATTATCAGTCACTCTTTCCTTACTGAGTCTGGTACGAAAGGTATATCATTATGTCTTACAATGGAGTCACCTATAACAACAATGTTTGCTTGGGTTGATGCCTACCTTACAGGCTCAGCATTCATGACCTTGGGGCTCCATGTGCTACTTGAGGAACAGGCTTAACTTGCTGAGTGTGTGTTATGTCTGTTTTGCATTTTGGAGGTCTGTGAGGTTTAGACACGTTACAAGAACCTCAGCATATGATGTATTATGTTTGCCGTGGTGTTGACAATTTTAGTGTCCAAGTTTACTGTGTGAAATTTTTGCCTCCAAGGACATTATGTATGTACATCTCTCTTACCTACTGTGTTATGTTGTTTGAGTAACAAAAGTCAGACAGCATGAAACTATTCTTACACTGTCTCAAGATTCCACTCAGTCAAGCTAGCTACAAAAATATTAGGGAAGTGCTGGTCCATGGTTTCGACAAGAATGACTGGGGGTAGAGGTGAGTTTAACTGCTGGGTTTGGTTTGTTTAGCACAACGTTTGGTGGACTTGCTACTGAATACTTAAAGTGCAACACAAAATGACTATCCTTGAAATGTATTTATGTCTGCTACCAGAAAGAACCAGTAAACTAATTATGATAAAAACTCAATAAGTTAACGCAAACACTGCAAGCAATGTCAACACACTCCACATTAAGTAATTTTATCAACGGTCTCTTAGCCTGAACAACTTAAGGAGAGAGACTTTGCAAAATGATACTTATGTGTTTACCGTCAACAAATAGGGACAGAAAGGGAATTATGTTATCAAAGTGTTATAATGGGTGGGCAACAACAGATATATTAGTTTAAAGAACACAACTACAATAGGGGGAGTGGGACAGAAAAAAACTATTAGACCCTTAACCCTCAGCTGACTTGCCTTGAACTACCTTTATTCAAACAATAGTCCTGAACTAGCATGACATATACTCAGTACATAAGAATGAAATCAGGGTTTAATTACAAAAGTTAGTCCATTTAAATAGCAAATGCAGTGCAACTATTTACTGGAATTACTAACATACATTTAAAGACTTAGCTGAAGCATATACAGGCTGTTATAATGAACTTAAAAACAGATCAAGAAATTAAAAATGTGCACTTATCTTTCTTTTTTTCCATATATAATGGAACTATTAAAAAGTAACAGTAAAAGTAACAGTACTTCAACAGCTCCCTCTATTTAGCAGCAAATGTCTAAATGCGTTAGTTCCATTAAAAGGAAAATGCAAACATTTTCATGTCACTTGGTTTTAAAGGTAGCAGTGGATATTTGGCAAATTGTTTTCAAATGGCAAACAGATCAACAAGCAAGGTTCCCCATGGCATAACTGACTTGTCTAACTGCCATTCCTGAGTCAGGCCAAATGAATCATTAAGAATATTTGTTTGAGTATTTTTTTAGAATTTATCCCCCAGATTAACAGAAGACTGTGTTGTTGAGTTTACTGTTTCCCTGCACACACATTATAATTACACTCACAGCTCCATATTGAAATATCGGCACTTGTAACACCAGATGCAGACAAACTGAATAAAAAAGCTTGAAAATCCAAGAGAAGAGCAAATCCCAAACATTGCTCTTCTGCTTTAAACTTCTTTTTTTAATTTAATTTATTATTTTTTTTGCAGGAGGCAACCCCCCTACCCCCCATGAGAGGTCAAGCCCCCCACACCCCCAAGCTTATATATACCAACTCCGAGACTGTCACAGACAAAAAGGAATATTCCAAGAAATGGCCAACTTGGACTTAGTAAATGCAAGTTTGTTTTTTTGGCCATTCAGTCTCAGTGTTTCAGGATTCATTCTAGCTGGTCCCACTATTTCAAATGGCTACCCAAATTCATCCTTGACGGATGATAGACCTAATCAGACTGATACTGCCTTTTCCTCATCTACACCAAGCCTGGTTTTGAGCTTATCCTAAAGGCTTGCAAAGTAACGGTTACTGCCTTCATTTCTGTTACACTGATACAAAAAGCTCCAGTGCAGAATATGCACAATTCAAGCCTGAAATGGTTCACAATGGGAGTGAACACAAAAATGAAGAACTGACAGTCCCTGCCTCACATTTTTTGACACTATCACAAAATAAATCCTTTCCTTTAGCAGCTGTGGCAGGGAGAAAATGGGGATCCATTATCCTCACCAAATTTGGAGTTTGACTCTGAAAGTTTTTCAACAGCAATTGTGTTTTTTTTTTTTTTTTATTATTATTATTTTAATGTATAGTTCAGGACTCTTTACAATTATGACATATAAGAACATAAACCCTAAAACCCTGAAAAACTGTCTAGAGGCCTGTAAAACAGTTACCAACTCATTATGGATGTTCCCTTACCGTATCATTTTTAAAAAAGCCCAAACAGTAAACTAAATTCTGTGCTTTAAAACCAACTATGACTCTCTGCAATTTAGTCACTCCTAAATGCATGAAGTTACTTAACTAGCGTAAATATACATGCAGTCGTTTCAGGTACTAACCACCATCCCACCAGATAACTGTGAAAGCAAGCACAAAATGTGGCATATTAAGTTTCAGGAGAAAAACAAAACCAGACATCAGGCAAAGATCCTGACGATGAAGCTAGAAAAAAAGAGAATTAAAATTAGATGAGTAGCAGCTTACCATGCTGCCCCCCCTCCACACAAAGATATGTAAGCAAGCGTCCTACTTGTCTAGACTAATCTTTCAAGTACTCTAGGTTACTAACAGCGGGAGACACTTTTGTGTTAACAAATGAAACCTTCCTTGTTAGCACAGTGATTCAACTGAATTAAATTCCAAAGTGGCCTGCACTCTCCCTGTTTCATGGGCATGACACAGAATCATAAATAGAGGCTTTAAAGACAAGTCTAGTGGCTGAGCAATGAGGACATGAACAACACTCACATAGAGCTTCAGGGAGCAATAAAATGTGAAATGCCTAAATCTATTACATGGATAGAAAACGAGACAGAAGAAACTTTGATGGAAGCTGGACAGAAGCAATAAGGTATTCAATTATTATCCATGCCAATGTGCACTTTACCATTCTTGGAAAATGCTACAGCATGCAATAAAGTAAATATGCAGACTACAAGTGCCTGCAGCCAGTGGGAAAACACAGGGCTGGATTTTATAAGAAAGGGAGCTAAGAAGTGAGAACAGTGTAAGAGATGTGGGACTGCATGAAGGAAGGCATTAGGCAGAGAATTAAATATTTTATCAAAACAATATGAAAGCATGTGATAGGAAGGCAACCGGTCTAAATAAAGAAACCACTGAACTAATCTGTAAGTAAAAATAAAAATGCCCTCAAAAAAATAAGAAGGGGTAACAGAGTAAAAATGCCCTGCCTTCGATGGTAACACTTAACAGGCAGCCAATTTCATCCAGCAGATCAAAAAAGCCTTATAGAAGAGAAAAAGCAAAGGAGGTTAGAAAAAGAAAAATACAATTTTCAGATACTCTGTAAAAACAAGAGGAGTCCACAACAGACTACTCTAGTTAAAGGGGAGAGATGACATTTCAGAAAAGTCACAGATCAAGAGTCAGGAGAATGTACTCAGAGGAGTCAAAGCTGAGCACCTGTATAAGGTGGCCTACAGAGCACTGTCACTGGTACTTGTAAACAACGGGCAGAATGTCAGAGCTGCTAATTAGTACTGGCAGTACTGTCACAAGATAGGAGGTTGGAGCTGCTAGGGACCGTGCACAAAGATGAAAACCGTTACTCTCACCTTCACTCCAGGGATGATCATGCTAACAGATTCTGCATGGCAGACTGATGAACTTCTCCCTGGATAATGGTGGAAAGCAACACTTCATGAAGCAAAGGTAATGCCAATCCAGCTTTATTAATTCCAATGAATCATCACTGATAAAGATAACAAACATGCAGAAAGTGTTTAGCTGAACTTCAGCAAGACCTTTGTCAATGCATCTCACAGGAGGATAGCTGGAAAATAAAATTGGAATGACACCCGGAAATGGTTGCGTGAACCGTAAAAGCTTGCGCCACCAGATGGAAGGCATGGATGTTTAAAATGAAACAGGAAGAATTCAATGAGCAGCAGTGACAGAAAGTTAAATACAAATAGTTTTATTTAGTATATGTGTCAAGGTATCACAATAAGACTGAAGAGGAACTTTATGAGTATGATAAAAATAATGGTGCAGAGGGTCATGGATTTGAGAAGGGGTGTTTGCCAAGGTAGTGATGGATGGGGGTGAAGGGAAATCTCCAGTGATATCTGCAACAACATGAAATATGAACAGACCGATGGATACTGATGAATAGTGTCAAAATACAAGTGTGTTATTTACTCTTCAGTTTTCTTTTCAAACACTGAATGATATTTAGCAAAAATACATGGCACAGCATGTGCAAAGGCAGACAAATGGCCAAGTTCACATGGGGTAGTGCATCAAATTTCAACTGCTTCCAACAAATAAAAATGCCAAAAAAATGTATAACAGTATCCTTTGGCAAGCATGACTTTGCCTCTATCACATCAACAACATACCCCTGAAAATTAATCCAGTCGTTAAAGACCTGGGAAGGTATGCAGACAATGAACTGTCCTTCATTCACTATGTATCCACTACTGTAAGAAAATCCTTCATTTTGCATAACATCCAAGTCAAGGGAAGTGATTGTTCCACTGTAGTCAGCACTTATTAAACAGATTATTGACTATAATGATCCATCTGGCATGTACCTGTCTAAACACTTGACAACCTGAACAACCACAACACTTTCTCACCAGGAAAATCAAGGGCCTCAATCATACAAATTATTCTGACCATCTCAAAACCCTGTCCCTCTTCTCAGTATCTTACAGGCTGCTGAGGGGCTCTCTACCTCCCTTTCACAGCCACAACCAACCCCATCCTTTCAGACCTACTGCACATCTGCAAGTGCAATGGTGGCATAAAGATCTACTCAAGAGAACTCAATCTCTTCTGCAACATAAAAAGAATATGCTAGAGAGACAGTAAAGTATCACACAGAATACCGCTTCTCTAGAATAGTCTTCCTCGATATAAGGGAAAGTATGTCTATTATGCTCTATTCAAGCATAATGTGGACAAATGAATGTGAAACTGTAAATTCACCCCTGGTTTAGCACCTTTGTTCCTTAAGGGTAACATATAAATGTCTGCCTGATTCTGAGATATTTATACTTAAAATATAAGGGCTCAGGGATATTCCTACTGGAATAATCATCCAATTGAAAAGCTACTTTATGACCAACCAAAAACAGCGAGGTACTTAAGCTAATTCCATAACGGTAGCACAACTGACAATTATCAAGTGAAACCATCCTTTGCTTAATTCCAGCACATGTAACACTTGCTTTGTGGTCAAGCAGATAAATCCCTGAATGCAGCCTAAACTGATACAGTTACAGTCAGTGGACCTGTGAAAAGCTGGTCGTGGCTCATCTATAATTGGAGGAAAGAATGCAGTGAGCAGCTGATACTGCCCCAGCCATACTAGGAGGAGGGGAGAATGGGAGTGAGCAAATGGTACTACCTCATCCATCCTAGGAGGAGGGGAGAATGGGAGTGAGCAACCAGTGCTGGCTCACCCACCAAAGGGGAAATTTGTTTTATTGCATGTGCACCATCAGAGAGCTGTCCAGGAACATGACTCAAGTGTTAGAGACAGGGAGTAGTACCAGAAATATGCCACGCAGTAGAAGTGAAAAGCACTCTAATCAGATGTAGTTATGTGAAAGCATGCACATGTTCTAAGGACAGAGAAAAGAAAACTCTGAGCCTATCAGCCCCAGAGGGAGAGAAGGGAAAGGTGCTTTCTAAAAAAATAGTCCTGACCCCTTTTATATTTATGAAACATATTTCTCCCTCTAAAAATACAGAGTACAGATAAATGGCACTTTTCTGGGTGGGGGGCAGTAACCAAACCAAAAAATGTAAACCAAAACAAAAAAAAAATTAGGGCCCAGAGGTGGCAGCCTGACAATGAGCACTTAGATCCTTCCACCCCCAAAATTAATGAACCCCTGCTTCTCATTCCACCAGTACAGGAGACTGACATTCTTCCCATAAGTGTGACATGTGGCATGAGTTCAAACTGAAACTAAGAGTGAAAACAGATAGCTTGCCTTACCAGTGCACTGGTGTATGACTGCTTTCACTTGTGTATTACTTCACATAGTGGGGACAATATGTCTGAATTCAACATTTCAAACTATTCAAACTCAGTCTTTATCATTACAACTACAGAAATTAGAATTTAAAACAGCATCCTATTGACACATTTTAAAATTACTTTTATAACTGGAGGAGTAATGGGAAACAGCTTCTTGCTCTGTGTGAAGTCCTCCACCCGCAACGTAGCAGACATGATAATCAGCTTCAATGGTCGTCCTTTCTGCAGGAGGTAAAGGCAGACAATATTATATTATATATAGTACAAAACTTTTACATATGTACTTTATAATAATTTACACAAAGCAAACACTTAAAACAACATGGGTAACTATACAAAGTGCTGTAGAGCTTCCACCTATGGGTTGTGATGAATATGAAAATTCTGCTAGTTCAAAAAGCACTGCAACATTTGTGCATATACTACATCAGATTTTAAAATAAAGCCATGTAAAATACTTTAATTTAGTTCTCAAGTCTAACAAAGTAAACATCTAGAATAGAAAATGTGAACGGTTATCTTTGACTAGGTTTGAAATTATGATGGTGGTATAGTACCAGTCAATGCTAACAAATGCCTGAAGCAACCCTTAGAAAGGAAGGTAAGTTCTGTACAGTACTGATGTTACTAACAAAAACTCACCATATCTTCAGAAATGAAGTTTGCAAACTACAGTGAACTTAATGAAAACTCTATGACACTCAGGCAAACGGATTTTACTCAGTGGCTTGGGTACGTATTAGAGCTGGTGCAGGGAGGAAATTGAAGGACTCTGATTTGCCGGCTTACTTTTTTTCTGAGGTGAGTGTGCTGGAGGCACTGGTCACAGCATGATCTCTGGTGGTAAAAATGAGAGAGATGTCACTATGGAAGTGAAGTCGTTTCCCTTGCAGTTCCAGTGCATACCTACTAATATGATGACAGCCCAGACCATCACTTGGGGGAGGGGGGGGGAGACAGCTCAAGTGTAAAGCCTGTTATGAAGCCATAGCATAACAGCTCCTTGCCTTGTCCTACTTAGAGATGCATGGCAGACAGATGCCCCAAACTCACACACTGAAGGTGATGACTCTTCCTATGTGGGTACTCCCCTGGAAAGAAAACCCATTGCTATGGGTTAAACCAGGCCACAGTTGATGTGTGGAACCTCCAAAAAAGAAATATCAGGGAGCTGGTTATAAAGGAAGCATGAAATCAGTGCACAGTGGAGAAAAAAAAACAGGAAACATTTGACTGGACTAATTTCCATTGACTTTTGAGCCACTCTAAAATCAGATTTCAAATACTTTAAAGGTCTGGTGCCTATAAGTGGGGAAACAATCACAGACGTGTGAAAAGGTGACACATGGAACACAATTATAACTTATCAGTACAGTCTGACACTCAACATTTTAGCACACGAAAAGGAACCTAAGTGGACACATAAACAGTATAGAATAAGGGATGGGTTGAAGATGTAAACAGAATGTTTGACATTGATCTTGCAGAAATGCTACTTAACACAGGGGCCTTAGAACTCTGCCTAAGGTAGCGTATAGCGTATAGTGTATGGTATCAGTTACTATCAGTTACATGCCATTCACCCTGACATTACTACTGAATTCTGACTGAATAAAAAATTTCACATTCAGAAGTCCAATATGAGCTCAGCTTTTACATGGGGGGACCCTGCTCTCTGCTCCCCAATGTGGGACCACTGCACCTTCAAGAAAGGAGAACTTAATCCTGTACAAAATTATTAGAGTGCATTTTTACATTCAACGATGCTCACACAACTGACTCCTACACTTGCAAAATGCTACTACAGGTCAAATTTATACTTGGTACACTGAAAGGTAAAGGTAGGAGTGTGGCGGAACACTTGCAAGGGCAGAGATAAAATGCTCAGATGGAATCAACATTCATGCATACAATCACACTAGTGCCTGGAGTCGGAACAAAACTACATTGTTGAGTTCCAGATATCAGAAGACATCCCTTGATAGGAAATGACAATAGAAGGGTTACCCACACAAAATGGACACACCTGAAACTAGCCATATTAAGAAGAGGGCTACAAACCTTAACATTATGCAAGTAAACAGAGACAACAGAATGAACAAGTCTCTATGAATATCAAGCATTACAAAAGAGATGGACTTGGTAACACTCAAGTAATACAAGGAAAACTAAGAGAAGGATAAGGCAGGGCAGCCACAAACACAAGAAAAGGAATGAAAATGATCAGAACTTTTAACATAAAAATAAACAGAACAAGAACCAATACTCCAACAACTTTACCTAAAAATGTTTTCAAACACATGCTAGTATACAAAGGATAAAAAGGGGCCTGGGTCCATGGCACAGAGAGATGGAGCCCTGAATGAGACCCAGGCGATCAGAATTCCATAAGTGACCATGGCACTTGTGGAGCCTGTCAGGGATGGGGAGAAGCAAAGGGGTGTGGCCTACTCATCTTCCTGGGAAGGCGGTAGAGAGAGTGAACACACTCCAAGGTGTAGTTTCCCCTGCAAAGATCTGAGAAACAACCTTATACAGGGGGGGGGGGGGACTGCAGGAAGAATACTCCTTTTGTGAAAGTGAGTAAACTTCCTTCACAGATAGCACAGCATAGAGGTGAGGATGTGCAGCTGGGCTAAGTGCATGCAGAGAGGTTAGGGATGAAAAATTAAAAATCAAAAACATTCCCAGTGCCTCTCTGAAATATAACCTTTCCTAGTCAACCCCTGCCCCAGTGACAGGGAATAAATGTGCTGATTGGTGTCAAGGGAGCTGACAACAGACAGTGGGGGCAAAGTTAGTAAAAACGGGGTAAAGAAAATGGTGGTACAGTTAAGACTTGAAATTAAAGAATAGTAGAGGAAGGGTGGTTGGAAGGGCACTTTGAAAAGAATAAGGTAAATTTTAATACTCAGTTGATATTCCGTTTTACAGTTACCTGGTTACAGGTTACTCTTTTACAGACATGATCTAGGTGAGTAATCATCAACAGTAAAACAATAAATGAAATGCTGCTGTTCTGTACTCTTAAAGCAAACAGAAGCTACGGGACCACAGTCAGTACACAGCCATGAAGGAAGAGAACAAAACTATTTCATAACATGACAAGGTCCTTTAAAATGGCATAAAAAGTTGAGTGATGTTATGGACAGAACAGAATACATAGTGAACAAAGGGAGATTCTGAAGTCACCACAAATTGCTATACCCAATAAATCTCCAACAAAGAATGATGTAATCAGTCTTCACAAAAGAAAAAGTAAAGAAGAGGTGGAAAACCACAGATTTCTCTATAGCTGGGTGGGGTTAAGCAAACTAAAAATCTTCTATACAAAGAACTGAATGTTTAGCAGGTGGCATCCATGGCTGCACAAGACTGGAGACACAGCTGTTTTTAAAGGGGAAGTAATGCCAAGCATCTGAATGACATCACTGACTAAATAATTAGAGTAATGAATAAAGGTAGAAGTTAAGAGGCAGATGCTGAGAAGCAACCAGACTTCACTGATGTGCTTAAGTTGGTTACTTGCACATGATGTTCAAAATAAGCTGGAAAACCCTAGGAGTGGACTTTAAGGTGCTAAAAGTACAGTTGTGTACACTTACCATAAATGTAGATGTTCTAGTGTATTCACTGTTGCAGTCATCACATTTGGGTTATCCCTGCCAGGGTAGCCCTCGGCTGGCCCAAATACCAGAGGCTCAGTATTTCTGCGTCGTTTGCTGTCACTTCGGGACTGACATCAGGTCATCAGTAGTATAAAGTAAGATAGCCGATGCCATTACATCAGTTTTTCTTGCCCTGTCAGGAACCCCCAAGTGGGAGCCAGGTTATGTTGGAAGAACCCCACCAGTAGAAAGTAAATAACCAAAAAGTTCCTTGTAAGGAGAGAGAGAGAGACAGAGAGAGTGAGAGAGAGACAGAAAGAAGAGGGGGTGGAGAGAGGGAAACCAAGACTGCAACAGTAAACACACTCCAGCATCTACATTTCTGGTAAGTGTACACAACTGTACTATGTTCTTCATGTTTCACTGCTGCAGTCATCACATTTGGGTTGATTCTCAAAGCTGAGGGAAAGGGTGGATGCAATCAAGGAGACTAGGGGCTGTCTAGGTTGCCCTGCAAGACTGCAGGGCAAAGCCTGTCCTGGATTTGGAGAAGACAGGCAGATGGTAATGCTTGCTGAAAGTGTGAACAGATGTCCAGGTGGCAGCCTCCAGGATGTCCCTGGTGGGGACTCCTCTGAGGAAAGCTGCAAAAGTGGTGGCTGCTCTGCTGAAGCGAGTCCTGACCCCCTTAGGGGGAGGTTTTCCATGTTGCTTGCAACAGAAATGGATGCAGTGCTATCCATTTGGAAATGTTTGTTTGGAGATGGCTTTGCCCTCTGCCCCTGCAGCAAAGCTAACCAGTAATCACTCTGACTTTCTGAATGATTTAGTCCTGTCTAGATAGAATATGAGCTGTCTGTGCACATATAGAGAGTGCAGGATCCTTTCCCCCTTGTTTTGTGGGTTAGGGAAAATGTGGGCAAATTAATGGTTTGGTTGAGAGCCACACTGGACACCACTTGGGGCATAAAGGATGGGTTACTCCTGAGGGAAACCCTGCCAGCATGGAAAATGATAAAGGGCTCCACAGCCATGAGTGCCTGTAGCTCAAAGACTCTTCTGGCTGAAGTGATGGCCAGAAGAAAAGCTGTCTTCCAGGAGAGAAATGTTACCTCTGCTGAAGATGCTGGTTCAAAGGGGGGCAGGGTGAGCTTTTCCAACACATAGTTAAGGTCCCAAGCTAGGGTAGGTGCTCTTCTGGGTGGACTCATGTTGCTAGCCCGTCTTAGGAATTGTTTGATCAGAGGGCGAGAGAACAGGGGCTGCTCAGTGTGGAAATGAGCAGAGATAGCAGAGCCATGAATAATAGAGGAAAAGGAGAGACCACTGTGTTGTAGGTCAGCTAGGTAATCCAGGATAAGTGGTAGGGAGGGCTGTGTCGTATTGGCTCCCTTAGCCTGAATCCAGGTGCAGAACCTTTTTCATTTGTCAGCATAAGATTTTCTAGTGCTAGGGCATCTAGCCTCACATATAACATCTAGAACCTGTTTACGGAAGTTGGCAGATTGATCAGTGGTCAGGGAATTAGCCAGGCTGCCAAATTGAGGGTCTGCAATTGGGTATGCATGAATTATCCTTCCCTCTGGGTCAGGAGGGATGGGGTCTGAGTGAGATGCCATGGTGGCAGTGGGGACAGGCTGCGCAGCAGTGGGTACCAGTGCTGGCGAGGCCAGTCTGGAGCAATAAGAATTGTCCTTGTTTTTTCCTCCCTTATTTTGAGCAGTACCCTGGTGATGAGAGGTAGTGGAGGAAAGGCATAGACCGATAGACTGACCCAAAGGAAGAAAAGGGCATCCACTTTCCAAACCATGCAGTGATGTTCTCTGGTGCAGAACTTGGTGAGCTGATGGTTGGTGTGGGAGGTAAAGGGGTCGACCTTCGGTGTGCCCCATTTCTGAGTTATTAGGTTAAATGTTCTTTTGTCTAGCTGCCACTCGTGTGGGTCCAGAAGATTTCTGTTTAAGTGGTCTTCCAGCGAGTTTAGAGAAAGTACAGTTGTCTACACTTACCATAAATGTAGATGTTCGAATGTATTCACTGTTGCAGTCATTACATTTGGGTAATCTACTGGCAGGTTGCCCTCAGTCGGCCTGAATAACAAAGTCTTGGGTCCTGCGTTGGTGGCGGTCTCTTCTTCCATGACGTCGGGGGTATAAAACATGCAACCAATGCCATTTTAATCTGTTTTTCTTGCCCCAGATGTCAGGTGCCCCCCAAATGGGGAGCAAAAATATATATATAACTATATACATACATGCACTTTAGAACACACAAAATTTACCTTCAACTAAAAAACAAATACACCACAAAGGCTTTTGAGCACAGTGAAGAAAAGAAGAGGTATGATAATAGAAAAGAAAGGGGGCTGTTGGGTGGGTAACCGGACTGCAACAGTGAATACACTCGAACATCTACATTTATGGTAAGTGTACACAACTGTACTATGTTCTTCGTGTTTCATTGTTGCAGTCATTACATTTGGATAGAATCCCAAAGCTATGGATGGGAGGATGGAATTAAGCAGCATTAGAAGCAGCTATAAGGCCCTGCAGGACTGCAGTGGCAAAGCCTGCCCTGGATTTAGAAAAGAGAGGTAAATGGTAACGCTTTGTGAATGTATGAACTGAGCTCCAAGTAGCGGCTTCTAGAATGTCTCTGGTAGGAACACCTCTGAGAAAAGCTGCTGAAGTAGAAGCAGCCCTGGTGGAATGGGATCTGATCCCCTTGGGCACAGGTTTATCATGGTGCAAGTAGCAGAAACTAATACAATGGCCTATCCATTTAGAAATAGTCTGCTTTGATATAGCATTCACCTCTGTTCCTGCAGCAAATGCCACCAGTAGTTGCTCAGACTTTCTTAAAGATTTTGTCCTATTTAAGTAGAATCTTAGTTGTCTGTGTACATCCAATGAATGCAGAATCTGCTCCACCTTGTTCTGCGGATTTGGGAAAAAGTTGGCAGGTGAATGGTCTGGTTAAGAGCCACACTGGATACCACCTTAGGCATAAAATAAGGATTGGTCCTGAGGGCCACCCTATCCGGGTAAAAGATAATGAAAGGCTCCACTGCCATGACAGCTTGTAGTTCTGAAACCCTTCTAGCTGAAGTGACTGCCAAAAGAAAGGCTGTCTTCCAAGAAAGACATTTTATATCCACAGTAGCTGCTGGTTCAAAAGGAGGTAGGGTGAGTTTTTCCAGCACAAAATTGAGGTCTCATGCAGGAGTTGGCACTCCCTGGGAGGCCTTAAAGTTTTGGCCCCTCTGAGGTACTGTTTTAGCAGGGAATGAGAAAAGAGGGGAGTTTCTGTGTTGTAATGAGCCGAGATGGCAGAGGCATGGATTTTTATTGGAGAAAAAGATAGGCCCTTGTGAAGCATCTCGGTTAAGTATTGCAAAATCTGAGGAATATCGGGCTTTGCTGTGTCTATTCCTTGTGCTTGGTTCCAAGCGCAGAATCTCTTCCATTTATCAGCATAAGATTTTCTAGTACTAGGCCTTCCGACCTCCAAAATGACATCCATCACAGGTTTACTGAGAGATGTGATTGGTGAAATTAGTTGATTAGCCATGCTGCAAGATTCAGAGTTTGGAGCTGAGTGTGCAGAATTTGATAGTTCTGCTGAGACAATAGGTGAGATGTTTGAGGCAAGTACCACGGAGGAAGGTGTGACATATTCCTTAGAAGCGGGTATCAGTGTTAGCGAGGCCAGTCCGGAGCAATTAGAATCATTTTTGGTTTTTCCTGTCTTTTGGTAAGACCTTGGAGAGTAGAGGCAGAGGGGGAAAGGCATAGGATGATAGGTTTTTCCAACTGAACGATATCCACTTTCCATGCTTTTCTGTGATGAGTTCTTGTGCAGAATTTGTCCAACTGATAGTTTTGGGGAGAGGCAAACAGATCTATGTCTGGGCTCCCCCATTTTCATGTTAACATGCTGAAGATTTGTGGATCCAGTTTCCATTCGTGCGGGTCCATAAGATTTCTGCTTAGGTCGTCTACCAGAGTATTTTGCTTTCCTGGCAGGAATTAAGCTTGAAGATGTATTTGGTAAGTCAAGGCTGTGTTCCACAAGGCCATGGCCAGTCAGCGAAAGGGGTAGGAGTGGGTACCCCGTTGCTTGTTTATGTACCACATAACTGTGGTGTTGTCCGACTTTATCAGTAGTTGTCCTGGATGAAAGAAGTCCTTGAAGGCTGACAGAGCATTCCGTATAGCTAGCACTTCTTTCTGGTTGATATGTAGATGCATTTGGTTTGAGCTCCAATTGCCCTGAATGCATCTCCCTGCCAGATGGGCCCACCAAGCATAGTCTGATGCATCTGTAGTTAGGGTTTGGGTGGCAGGGGGTAGAGTGAATGACAGTCCCTTGTTTTGGTGACATGCCTCTACCCACCAAAGGAACTCCTGTTGCAGGCAGGGAATGAGAGGAATCAATGTTTCCAGGCAGTGATAATGTTGACTCCATATCCATGTGCAACTAACAGTGGGTAAAACTGCCTTCCAGTTTATAGCCTGCTACAGACCACCCTCCCAAACCCAGGAACCCCACTCGGCCTTCCTGAGAACACTGGAAAATATGAAGGTCTCTCCAAACACCATTATATTGGGCGACTTCAACTACCCAAACATAGACTGGGAGCATTACTCTAGCTCCAACACCCTAGCCCAAAGGTTCCTAGAATTTATAAACTCAAATGCTATGGAACAACTTGTTACCACTCCCACAAGAGGGGAAAACATACTGGACCTGATCATCACCAACATGGGGACTCTATGCTCCAGACCAGAAGTGTATCCCTCACTGGTAAGATCAGACCATAAACTAATCTCACTGGATATTCACATCCCGACCCCACCCCCTGCCCAGAAAACCACAGTGATAAACGTCTCTAAAGCAAATTTCACACTCCTCAAAACTGAGGTGGAATCCTTCAAAGCCCCCGGGCCTGTGGAAAATGCGGCCCAGACCGCAGAATCCTTTATAAACGCATTCTATGAACACCTTCAGGAATGCATGGATCATGCGATCCCAAATAAAACCAAGACCCAATCCTCCAAAGGCAGACGTCCTGTCTGGTGGACCCCAGCCATAAACAAACTATACAATAGAAGGAGGAAGCTACTAAATGATAGAGCAAAATCCCAAAAAGGGAAGACATCACTGATCAGTATTAGCAAAAAACTACGGGCACACATAAAATTGTCTAAGGCCAGCTTCGAGAGAAAAATTGCACAGGACACTAAGGATAATCACAAGGTTTTCTTTAGTTATGTTAGGAACCTGGGTGGTAATTCCCAGATATGCTCAGAATTAGTCCAAAATGACAAAAAATACACCGAACCCACAGACATTGCCAACATCCTAGCTGACAGGTTCAGAGCAAACTTCTCCCCCTCCCCACCAAAAGGGCAAATATCTATCCCAGCAGAGTGCTGCCCCCCTGACATCTCAGATGCTCAGGTAAGAGCCGCCCTCTCCAAAGCAAAAAACACAGCAGCAGTGGGACCAGATGGTGTCCCGGGCTGTGTCCTACATGAACTCCAAGAAGAGCTAAACCCAAACATAAAACTACTGTTCAATCTCAGCCTTACTACAGGATATGTGCCCAAAGAGTGGCATACAGCAACAGTGGTCCCTCTCCATAAAGGTGATGCCTCAACGGATCCTGGAAACTATCGCCCCATAAGCCTGACTAGCTTGGTCTGCAAGGCTATGGAAAGGATCATCATGGACCTCATAAATAAGGATGTTGGGGACCTACAATCACTGGATCCTACCCAGTTCGGCTTTGTTAAGGGCAGATCCTGCCTCTTAAACCTGGTTGATTTCTTTGAAACAGTCACCAAGGCCATTGACGAGGGGAAGGTGGTCCACACAGCCTACCTGGACCTCGCAAAAGCCTTCGATACAATACCCCACTCAGGCATTATAGATAAGCTCACCAGCTTAAATATAAACCCCTATGTCACTAGATGGATTGCAAACTGGCTCAAGGACAGAACCCACATGGTTAGAATTGCTGGAGCCATGTCAGATTCCAAACCAGTTACAAGTGGTGTCCCACAAGGCTCAGTCCTGGGACCTCTCTTGTTCGGTATATATTTCTTGGAGGTACAGGCCAACACGGAAGGACTGTGGCTGACCAAGTTCGCAGATGACTGCAAACTGGGCGCCATAATCGACTCTCCAGTCAACACAAGCATCCTCCAAAAGGGCCTCATAGAAAAGTACAGTTTTGTACCTACCATAAATGTAGATGTTCGAAGATCCACATTGCTGCAGTCCTTACATATGGGTAGTCCGCTGTCCTCGATCGGCCCGAATACCAAAGTATTAGGCTGACGTTGGTCAAGGCGCTCAGAACTGACATCAGAACGTCAGGGTACAAAAGCACATGACCGACGTCATATCCTCAGTCTTTTCTTGCCCCAGATGTCAGAAGGCCCTAAAAAGAAAGGCCAAAGCCAAAAAACAGAAAAGAACATCCAACCACCCCTGCACTAACAAAATTTACAATATTTACAACCCAAACCACACAACCACCTCAAACTACAGAGGGGAAGGAGGGAGGGTAAATTGGACTGCAGCAGTGTGGATCTTCGAACATCTACATTTATGGTAGGTACAAAACTGTACTATGTTCTTCATCTCACATTGCTGCAGTCCTTACATATGGGTAGAATCCCAAAGCAGAGGTAAGGGAGGATGGCAAAACTATAAAGCATTAGGGGCTGCCAAAATGCCCTGTAAAATTGCAGTGGCAAATCCAGCCCTAGATTTAGAGTAAAGTGGAAGGTGGTAATGCTTAGAGAAAGTATGCACTGAACTCCAAGTAGCTGCTTCCAAAATATCTTTAGTAGCCACCCCCCTTAAAAAAGCTGTAGAAGTGGCAGTAGCTCTAGTGGAATGAGGTCTGATCCCAGCTGGAATCTCCTTACCATGATGGGAATAACAGAAAGCAATACAAAAACCAATCCACTTAGAAATAGTTTGTTTTGAAACAGGTTTGCCCTGAGAACCCAAAGCAAAAGAAACAAACAGCTGCTGAGACTGCCTGAACCCTTTAGTTCTGCTCAAATAATATCGCAACTGTCTGTGTATATCCAAAGTGTGCAAAATCTTTTCCCCTTTATTTTGGGGGTTTGCATAGAAAGTAGGCAAATGAATAGTTTGGTTTAAGGCCACACTAGAAACCACTTTAGGCATAAAGGTAGGATTTGTACGCAAAGATACCCTATCCTTATGAAAAATCAGGAAAGGCTCAACTGCCATAAGGGCCTGTAATTCAGAAACCCTTCTCGCAGAGGTAATGGCCAACAAAAAAGCAGTCTTCCATGATAAAAACTTCAATTCGGCAGTAGCTGCAGGCTCAAAAGGTTGTAGAGTGAGTTTCTCCAACACAAAATTGAGATCCCAAGCAGGAGTAGGAGCTCTACGTGGGGGTCTTATGTTCTTTATCCCTCTAAGGAATTGCTTAAACAAAGGATGAGAATATAATGGTGGGTCACAGTCATAGTGAGCAGAAATTGCTGCAGCATGAACCTTTATAGAGGAGAAGGACAAACCTTTGTCCAATAACTCAGTAAGGTATTGAAGAGAAACACTTAAATTAGGTTTAGAAACATCAAAGTCCTTTGCTGTACTCCAAATTAAAAATATCCTCCATTTATCAGCGTAAACTTTCCTTGTACTAGGCCTTCTGGCCTCCAAAATAACATTCAAAACTTGTTGTGGAAGCTGAGACCCTCCGGGGTCTAGAACAGAATATGCCAGGCTGTTAGATGCAGAGACTGAAGTTTGACATTGAGTAAATGACTGTTCTCCTGAGACAGCAGGTGTGGAATCGAAGGCAAAGGTCATGGAGGCTCCCGTACCAAACTTCTCAGTAGTGGGTACCAGTGCTGTCGAGGCCAATCCGGAGCTATTAAAATCATGGTTGGCTTGTCCTGTCTGACCTTCAGGAGTACCCTTGGGAGGAGAGGCAGTGGTGGAAAGGCATACACGTGAAGATTGCTCCAATTGAACGATAGAGCATCTACTTTCCAAGCTGTGGGATGAAACCTTTTTGTGCAAAACTTTGGCAACTGGTAATTCAGTGGAGAAGCGAACAGATCTATGTCTGGAGTTCCCCATAACACTGTCAATTTTTGAAATACATGAGGATCCAATTTCCACTCGTGGGGATCCATTATTTGTCTGCTCAACACATCTGCTAAGGAGTTCTGTGCTCCTAGCAGAAACCTTGCCTGAAGATTTAGCTGTAAACTGAGAGCAGTCTCCCACAAAATCATTGCTTGTCTGCATAGAGGGTATGAATGTGTCCCCTTGCTTGTTGATGTACCACATGACAGTTGTGTTGTCTGTTTGAATCAACACCTGCCCTGGAAGAAGTAAATCCTTGAAAGATATCAATGCAAATTGGACTGCTAACATCTCCTTCAAGTTGATATGTAAATGTTGAAGTCTGGCAGGCCACGTGTCTTGTACCCATTTTCCATTTAGATGGGCTCCCCAAGCTTTGTCTGAGGCATCTGTCGTTAGAATCTGACTCGCCTCTGGTCGGGTCACAGAGAGTCCCTTGTTTAGGTGACATTCCTGAGCCCACCACAAAAATTCCTTTTGAATGCAAGGTATTATCTGAATGACAGTGTCCATATCTTGGCAGTGTTGCGTCCATACATTTTTGAGATACCATTGTAGCTTCCTCATATGCAGTTTGGCATTGGGAAGTACCATAATACAAGATGCCATGAACCCCAAGGCTTGAAGGACTGTCCTTGCAGTCAGCCTGGACTGACGAGACAATTGATGGAAATAAAGAGAAAGATTCTTTTGTTTGTCCGGGGTCAAAAAGGCCATCTGGGATGCTGTATTCAGTCTCACACCCAGAAAGCACATGTCCTGAGAGGGTACTAGACTGGACTTTATTTCGTTCACAGAGTACCCTAGGCATCTTAACACTGCCATCACATACTGTAAATGATGAAGAAGTTCGTCCTTTTCTTGAGCCAGAATCAGGCAATCGTCCAAATAAGGATAAATTTGTATTCCTCTTAGCCTGAAGAAGGCTATCACTGGAGCCAGAACCTTCGTGAACACTCTGGGTGCAGTAGATAAGCCAAAGGGCAATGCAGAGAACTGATAATGAAAAGTCCCAGTCCGAAAACGCAGATACTTCCTGCAACTGGGCCTGATAGGAACATGAAGGTAAGCTTCTGTGAGATCCAGAGTCACCATCCAGTGATCTTTGCCCAGCAGAGGTAAAAGCTGTTGTAACGTCAACATTTTGAACTTTGGAATGTCCAGATATGTGTTGAGGATAGATAAATCCAAAATTGGTCTCCACGTGTTCCCTTTCTTTGGTACTAGAAACAGGCGAGAATAAAATCCTAGGCCCACTTCTGACAGAGGGACCGGTTGTACAGCTCCTATTTGAAGTAGTAGAGAAATCTGTTTGTGAGCCTCCAGTCTTTGCTGAGGAGGAACGTCTGGCATGCCTTTGAAAGGAGGCAAGGTATGGAAATAAAACTTGTAACCTTGGTGTATGATATCCAATACCCATTTGTCCTGGGTAATTAAAAGCCAATTTTCCTTGAAGAGTGCCAACCTTCCTCCCAAAGGTGCTGCCAGGCAAGAAGGATCTGGCAGCTGAAAAAGTAGGTCATTGGGCCTGTTTACGAAAGGACTGGCCCCTGCCCTCACTCGAAGATTGTGCAGGTGAACTCCATGTTCTAGGTCTGAAGGTACTCTGAGCTCTGCCCCTACCATGTCTAGATCTACCCCTAGACTGAGAATCAGAGGAAGGATACGTCCACCCCTTAGCAGGCCAATTTCTACTAAACTTCGGAGGCTGAACCTGCAAAAAATCTTTAACAGTCTGCATAGACTTAGCCTTGTCTTCCATTTTCTTCAAGACTGACTCCACAGGTGGACCAAACAACACTTCAGACTGTAAAGGAGCATCCAAAATCCTTGTCTTAACATGGTCAGATAAATTCTGATCCTTAAGCCAGGCGTGCCTGCGAAGAACTGAACCAGTGGCAGCCACCCTAGAAGAGGCCTGCAAAGCATCAAAACCACACTGTAAAGAATGCTTACCCACCTGTTCAGAGACATGTACCAAATCTTGTAATTCTTTACACTCAATGCCTTCTGCCAGAGCATCCACCTTAGATTTCAATTGAGAAAGAAGAAAATTCTGATATTTCAACATATGAAACTGGCAATTCAAAGCCCTCATTGCTAAAGTAGAAGAGGTATAGACCTTCTTTCCCCATCTATCCAAAGCTCCAGCCTCTTTATCTAGAGGAACTGGATTCTTTACAACAGATGCCCAGACACCCTTAGGTCCCTGGCTAATAGTTTCTGGGTCCGCCCTAGGACTCTTATAGAGATATTTATGAGCCTCAGGCACCCTATAATACCTATCCGGTTTAACTGGCGCAGGAGGCAGAGAATCAGGATTAAGTGAAGCCTCTGAAAACACATCTTGCACAACATCCAGAACAGGGGGTATAGCTAAGGGCCTATGCTGAGGTAAAAACAAAAATTCCCTAAGCCTTTTCCGTGAGTCAGAGAAGTCCTGACCTTCCCACTTAAAATGTTCCCTCATAGAATGAAGTGTCTCTGAAAAAGAAAAATCCTCTGGAGGAGAAGCAGAAGGAGTGGAATCTTCTGCATCAGAATCAGAATAAGGAGTGAATTCCTGCAAGTCTTCAGCCGAAGACTCTGAATCATCTGAAGCCTGTTCAAAACTTTCCAACTCTGGCTCCACCCTAGGCCTCTTATCAGGAGGGGGCATAGAACCTCTAATCAGAGTAATCAAATCTTCTGCCATTTTAAGCATGTGCTTCTTAGGCACAGACCCTGCTGAACTAGGACTGACACCAACAGAAGATAAACCTGGTCTGCCTCTGGAAGAAGCCTTGGAAACAGAAGAAGACCTAACCACCCTGGGAAGGGAGGGGAGTACAGAAACCTGAGAAGCCCCCTCAGCCTGACCTGCCTCTTGAGAGGCCACATCCTGCAAAATCAAAGTCTCCCCCTGAGACTCCAGAGAAGCCTCCGTCGGAACCACCGGTTCCACTGAAGCCTCTAAAGAACCGGCGTCCGGAACGGACGACTCATCTTGCCTGGGTTTAACCGCTTTGTCTTTGCGCTTCTTCGTGGAAGCGGGCGTCGGAGTATCCGACGGCATAGTATAATTGCACCGCTTACCGAAGACCAGCCTAGCACAATCCAACCTTCGTTTAATGGTGCGCTTATTAAACCTAGCACAAAAGCGACACCCGACTACGTCGTGCTCAGGCCCCAAACAAGGAATGCACAAAGAATGATAATCCCTATGCGGTATCTGTTTCCCACAAGAAATACAATTATTCACTTTTTCTGACATCCGGTAATAAACTGAGGCAAGAAAAAAACAAAATATTCCCCAACGGGGTACTTAGCCAACTTGGATTCGGTCTGAAACTCCGAACTCGAAAAATTTCAGAACGCCGAACGGCACTTGCAACGCTGCTTCTGCATCGGACCATGCGGCAAAAAAGACTGAGGATATGACGTCGGTCATGCGCTTTTGTACCCTGACGTTCTGATGTCAGTTCTGAGCGCCTTGACCGACGTCAGCCTAATACTTTGGTATTCGGGCCGATCGAGGACAGCGGACTACCCATATGTAAGGACTGCAGCAATGTGAGATGAAGAACATCAGACAACTGGTGCCAGAGCCATGGCCTCAAGCTAAATGCCAAAAAGTGTATAGTCATCCCCTTTGGCAAAAACAAAGTGCCCACAAATTACCACATAGGTGGTAATCCATTAAGTACAGAAGAAGTAATTAGGGACCTGGGGACCCAAGTTGATAGCAATCTCTCATTTGACAACCACGTGGCCAAAGTGGTTAGAAAAACATTTTATATAGCCCACCTAATCATGAAGGGATTCACATCTAGATCAGGGGACGTCATCGTGCCTCTTTACTCATCCCTCATCAGGCCCATAATTGAGTACAATGCCTCTTTTGGGATGTACCTTACCAGACACCTGCAGCAACTGGAAAGACCCCAAAAGTACCTCACCAAGAGGATCAAAGGGCTCAAACAGATGCCATATGCTGCCCGGTTAAAGAAACTCCAGCTCTACTCAGTGGCATACCGCCTGTTCAGAGGCAATCTGTGCCTGACATATAAAGCCATGTCCAACCCGGAATTAATGGACATGCTGCACCTCAGAAAATCCAAATCCCATCGAGCTACGCCGAGAGACTTGAACCTCAGCACTGAAATAAATAGGACATGCTGGAGGGACAGATTCATAACTCAGAGGCTCCCTTCACTCTGGAATAAAATCCCAGTCCAGGTTAGGCAGAGTCCCTCATTGACTCTCTTCAAGAGGAATCTTGATGAGTGGATGGGAGATCGTAGGTTTACCCCGGGTATCACTTCTGTGTCACTGTTAGACAGAGGCACAGTATATTAACCTCGAAAAAGGGCATAGCAAAATAAATTTAAAATGGGTGGCGAAAGCCAAACACATTCTGGCTAGGCTTATAAATGCCCTAGGGCAAATAGCCTAGTATGAACCTATGAACCTATAAGCTTATGTACCACTGAAGTTTCCTCATATGCAGTCTCGCATATGGAATTAGAAGAACGCAGGATGCCATGAACCCCAAAGCCTGCAGAATTTGTCTTGCAGATAGCTGGGTTTTTGTTGCCACTTGTTTGAAGTATGTTGTCAATTGAATTTGTTTGTTTGGCATGAGGTAAGCCATCTGGGCAGTTGTATTCAAGCTTGCACCCAGGAATGTAATTATTTGAGAGGGTACCAGTTGTGATTTCTTTTCGTTTATGGTGTACCCTAGGCATGCTAGAAGCCTTTTTACAAACGCCAGATGCTGAAGAAGAGTGTCCTTGTCATCTGCCTGAATGAGACAATCATACAGATATGGATAAATTTGAATGTTTCTTTGTCAGCAAAAAGCAATTACTGGTGCCAGGCACTTTGTAAAGACCCTGGGCGCAGTAGGTAAGCCAAAGGGCAGTGCAGAGAATTGGTAATGCAAATAGCCTGCTTTGAAGCGGAGGTATCTTCTGCAAGATTCCCTTATTGGGATATGCAGGTATGCCTCTTTTAAGTCTAGAGTTACCAACCAGGCATTCTTGCCTAGCATAGGCAGTAGCTGTTGTAAAGTCAGCATTTTGAATTTTGGAATGTCCAGGAATGTATTTAGAATGGATAAGTCCAGAATTGGACGCCATGATTTGTCTTTTCTGGGTACCAGGAAAAGTCTTGAATAAAATCCTTGTAATTTTTCCTTTTCTGACACTGGTTGAATAGCCCCCATATCCATGAGGGACATGACTTGTTTCTGGGTCT
This sequence comes from Protopterus annectens, assembly GCF_019279795.1. NCBI lineage: Eukaryota > Metazoa > Chordata > Ceratodontiformes > Protopteridae > Protopterus > Protopterus annectens. The sequence goes on along the minus strand of NC_056733.1, from coordinate 588,550,774 downwards.
CTGCCCACTGATTTGGTGGCAGATCTGGCCATCCATTTGGAATTGGCAACGTGTGGAAATGAAATCTGTACCCCTGGGATACTATATTTAATACCCACTTGTCCTGGGTAATTAAATGCCAATTTTGAGTATGAAGTGCTAGTTTTCCCCCCAAAGGGGCTGCCAAAAGATAAGTGCTTGGAGATGGCAGAGGAAAGTCATTGAGACTGTTTACTGTAGGGTTGTGCTTTGTTACCTCCTGATTTGGAGGTGGAAGCACCCCATTGTTTTGACCTGCAAGTTCCTTGTGGTTGAAACCTGAAGCCTTTGGAGCGTCTGGGTTTGGCCTGAGTGGCTCTGTTGGACACAGGAAAGGACCAATTCTTAGTAGGCCAGTGTCTACTGAACCTGGGTGGCTGCACTTGCAAGAAATCTTTTACAGTTTGCATAGATTTAGCTTTGTCTTCCAGCTTTTTTAAAACCTCTTCTGCCTTATTACCAAACAGACTGTCCTGCTGTAAAGGAGCATCCAACAATTTAGCTTTAACATGATCAGGCAGATTTTGCTCCTTGAGCCAAGCATGCCTTCTTATCACAGATCCAGTTATGGCAGCACTGCAAGAGCCTCCAAGGAATCAAATCCACATTGCAAAGTATGCTTTCCAACCTGTTCTGCTGTATGCAATAAATCCTGTAATTCTTTATTTTCCCCACAATCAAAAATCAACATCATTTTCGGTTTCAGTAAGCCCATAACATGCTGTTGATATTTAAGCATATGAAACTGGCAGTTTAAAGCCCAGATTGCCAAGGTTGCAGACATATAAACCTTCTTTTCCCATCTATCCAGCACCCTGGAGTCTCTATCTGAAGGGGTAAGATTTTTGGCTGTAGAAGCCTTAACACCCTTGGGACCCTGAGAAATAATTTCAGGGTCAGCAGCAGGATTTTTGAAAATAAATTTGTGGGAGTCAGGAAACCCTGTAATATCTGTCTGGCTTACTAGGAGCCGGAGGCAGGGAATCAGGAGCCATGCTTGATTCCAAGAAAATATCAACAATATCTAATACAGGAGGTATTGCCAATGGCCTATGCTGAGGAAGAAGAAAATCCCTAAGCCTCTTTTTGGATTCTGAGAAGTCCTGACTCTCCCAATGTAAATGTTCCCTTAAAGTATGCAAAGTCTCTCCAAAACAGTAATCCTCAGGAGGAGAAGCAGAAGGGATGGATTCCTCTGCATCAGAGTCCTCATAAGGTGGAATAGAAAATTCCTGATCAGAAGAAATGGAAACCTGATCTGTAGATTCATTATCAGCACCTTGCCTAGGCCTCTCAGCAGGAGGGGGTTGGGAACCCCTGATCAAGGTGATTAAATCCTCAGCCATTTTGAACATTTGTTTTTTAGGCATAGGGGCCTGAGCACGTGGCTCATGCATCAGTGTTTTAGACACAGAAGTAGATTTTGGCCTTGTTTTTGATGATAGCGTCGGTTTAATATACAAATGTTGAGGCCTGAAAACATCCTCAGAAGCCGGTGCCTGCTCAGTGGCTCCAGACCCATCCAAGGGACAGACATCCGTGGGTTCAATACTTGCAGAATCTCGCGGCATACCAGACTATGAATGGGTCTTGGTAAAGGCTTGCGAATCAAAAGTAGCAGGCATCAAGGGCTGCGAAAGTGCCTCACTGATTACTGGTGATCCGGCGACTGGCTTAGGAGAAGCTTCGTCGTCGGTTTTGGACCTCGCCGGTCTGTCTCTGTCTTTTTCCTTGCGTTTTTTGTGAACTCCGGTCGGATTGCTAACTGACGACATTTCAGGATAGTTAAATCTTGAACCAAAATATTTAGAAGAAAAAATATACAGGCGCTTAATAGTGCGTTGGTTAAATTTAGCACAAAACCGACAGCAAGGCACTTTGTGATCAGGGCCTAGGCAAGGAATACAGTACGAATGAAAATCCTTATGAGGTATTTGCTTCCCACAAGTAATGCAATTATTAACTTTTACTGACATCGGTAAGGAGCAAGAAAAAGTTTCCCCAACGGGGTACTTAGCTTTAGTTTGAAGACTTCAGTTCTGAAACTCGAAAACAAAAATTGCAGAAGCAGTTCGCCCTGACGACCTGACATCATGGAAGAGGAAACAGCAACCGACGCAGGACCCAAGACTTTGTTATTCAGGCCAACTGAGGGCAACCTGCCAGCAGATTACCCAAATGTAATGACTGCAACAGTGAAACACTAAGAACATCCTGGTAGGAATTCTGCTTACATGTGGAGTTCCATGGCTGAGGCTGTGTGCCAAAGGGTCACGGCCAGCCTACAAAGAGGGTAGGAGTGAGTCCCTCCCTGCTTGTTGATATACCACATCACAGTTGTGTTGTCTGTTTTGATCACAAGAACCCTGGGGGTAGAAGGGGCTTGAAAGCTGTCAATGCATGCAGGACAGCTAACATCTCTTTTTGGCTGATGTGCAGATGGATTTGTTGTGGGCTCCAATGGCCCTGTATGCACCTGCCATCCAGGTGTGCACCCCAGGCATAGTCTGATGCGTCTGTGGTGAGGGTCTGGGTGGTGAGAAAGGTAGTCCCTTGTAGTGGGAGCATGCTGCTACACACCAAAGAAAATCTTTCCTTAGGCAAGGTATCAATGGTATAAGAGTTTCCAGGTCTTGAGAGTGTTGACACCAAAGGCTTTTTAAGTACCACTGAAGTTTCATCATATGCATTCTGGCATATGGAATGAGTAGAATGCAAGATGCCATGAACCCCAGAGCTTGCAGGGTTTCCTTGCAGATAACTGGGGTCTCGTGGCTAGTTGAGAGAAGTAGGTTGTCAGGTAAGTTTGCTTTTCTGGTGTAAGGAATGCCATCTCGGAGGTTGTGTCCAGGCTTGCTCCCAGGAATATAATCCTATGGGTGGGTACTAGTTTGGATTTCTTTTCATTGATAGTGTACCCTATGGAGATCAGTAGGGACTTTACAAAGGCCAGGTGTTTGAGCAGCTTTTCCTGACTGTCTGCCTGAATTAGGCAGTCGTCTAAGTATGGGTAAATTTGGATATTCCTTTGTCTGCAAAAGGCAATGGCGGGAGCCAGACATTTTGTGAAAACTCTGGGAGCAGTAGATAAGTTAAAGGAAAGTGCAGAGAACTGAAAGTGCAGAGATCCTGCCCTGAAACGTAGATATTTCCTGCATGATTCCCTGATAGGAATGTGGAGGTAGGCCTCTTTTAGGTCTAGGGTGGCTAGCCAAGAATCCTTGGAGAGCATGGGTAGCAGTTGCTGGAGGTTGAGCATTTTGAATTTTGGTATCACCAAAAAGGTGATTAGAATGGATAGATACAGGATGGGGTGCCAGGTGCCCTCTTTTCTGGGTACCAGAAAAAGTCTGGAGTAGAAACTTTGGCCTATCTGATCTGCAGAAACATGCTCTATTGCCCTCATAGAGAGCAGAGAAAGGACTTGCTTTTCCGCCTCTGCCCACTGGTTTGGAGGTAGATCTGGGAACCCTTTTGGGGTTGGAAGAGTGTGTAAAGAAAATCTGTATCCCTGGGATACTATGTTGAGGACCTAGCGGTCGTTGGTAATGGTGGCCCAGGTGCTTGAGTGAAAGGAGAGTTTTCTTCCTAGGGGTAAGTGCAGGTGGGCAGAGGGTGGGGGTGGGTGAACAGAGTCATTGTGAGTTCTTACCATGAGGGGGTGGCTTAGAACTCCCTGGTTTTGAAGTGGAGGAATTCCACTGTTTTGATCTCTGCATTCCCTGTGGCTGCTGTCTGGGGGGACTGCTTCCCTGGGGTCTGGGCTGAACTAACCTGGAGGGAGCAGGAAAGAACCAGTGCTTGGAGGGGCAATGCCTGCTGAACCTGGGTGGCTGGACCTGTATCCTTAATGGTCTGCATAGATTTAGCTTTTTCTTCTATCTTTAAGACCTCCTCTGCCTTAGTGCCAAATAAGTGTTCTTTGTGCAAGGGCGCATCCAATAATTTAGATTTAACATAGTCTGACAAGGGCTGTTCCTTAAGCCATGCATGCCTTCTAAGGTCAGAACCGGTGACTGCTGCCCTGCAAGAAGCTTCTAGGGTGTCAAAACCACAGTGCAAGGTGTGCTTAGTCACTTGACTTGCAGAATGCATTAACTCCTGTAACTCTTTAGATTTTGCATAAGCAGGAAAGGAAGACAGTTTTTGTTTGAGGAGTTCCATGGCATGCTGCATACGGAACTGGCAATTTGTTGCTCTGATAGTAAAAGTAGCAGAGGTGTATAATATTTTACCCTGTCTGTCTAGTGCTCGGAAATCCCTATTTGAGGGGGTGGGATTCTTAGCAGAGGTTTCTTTAACTCCTTTAGGCCCTTGAGAAATTACCTCAGGGTCAGCAGTAGGATTTTTGAAAATAAATTTGTGTGAGTCAGGGACTCTATAATACCTAACAGGTTTTCTGGGTGCAGGAGGGAGGGTGTCAGGAGCCAAACTGGATTCCAGGAACACACAGTCTACAACATCCAGAACTGGGGGAATGGCCAGGTGTCTGTGCTGTGGAAGATCTAAGAATTCTCTGTGTCTCTTTTTACACTGAGGGTAGTCCTCACATTCCCATTGGAAAGGCTCCCTTAAGGTATGAAGGGTTTCCCCAAAGGAAACATCCTCTGGTGGTGGATTCCAGGAACACACAGTCTACAACATCCAGGACTGGGGGAATGGCCAGGTGTCTGTGCTGTGGAAGATCTAAGAATTCTCTGTGTCTCTTTTTACACTGAGGGTAGTCCTCACATTCCCATTGGAAATGCTCCCTTAAGGTATGAAGGGTTTCCCCAAAGGAAACATCCTCTGGTGGAGAGGCTGAAGGAATGGAATCCTCTGCATCAGAATCCTCATAAGCAGACAGGGGTTGCATGTCTTCATATTCAGATGCATCAGAGTCATCAGGCTCCTGTTCAGACAAAACTACTGGGGACAGACCTCTTTTTCTTTTGGAAGGGGTAGCTTGGCTTCCCCTGATCAGCATGATAAGGTATTCCGCCATTTTAAGCATTTGAGACTGTAGCAAGGAAGCAGGTGCCTGAGATTGGGTCGTCGGTTTCTTGGGTTTGGTTCGTACCCTGGGCCTTAGAAATTTGGTAGTTTTCGAAAGAACGGTAGATGCAAAAGAAGTCAACAGTCTTTGAAAGAACGGTAGACACAAAACAAGTCATCGGTTTGTGTCGAGAATCAGTACAGTGAAGTACTTCCTCAGAAGCCTGTACCTGCTCAGCGGCTCCAGACCCATCCAAGGGTCAGGCAACCGCAGAATCCTTAGTCGAAGAAGAGTTTTGCGGCATACCCTTTGAAAGGGTCTCGGTAGCGGCCTGTGAATCCACAGAAGCAGGCATCAGGAGCTGCGAAAGCACCTCACTGAGGACTGGAGAACTGACGACTAGCTTAACGGAAGCGTCTTCGGTAGGTTTGGAGCTGTGCAGTCTGACTTTGTCTTTATCCTTACTTTTTTCGGAAGATCTGCTGTTGGATGGCTTACCGAAGCCATATCGGAATTAGAGGACTGTAAGCGAAAATATCTAGCTATAATAAGGGCCAGACAAAGTACAGTTGTGTACACTTACCATAAATGTAGATGTTCAAGTGTATTGACTGTTGCAGTCATTACATTTGGGGTAATCTGCTGGCAGGTTGCCCTCAGTCGGCCTGATAAAGTCTTGGGTCCTGTGTCAGTTGCTGTCCCTTCTTCCATGACGTCAGGTCATCAGGGGTATAAAACATGCAGCCAACGCCATTACATCAGTTTTTCTTGCCCCAGATGTCAGGTGCCCCCCAAATGGGGAGCCAAATATTTAAGTAATTAAAAGCACAAAAATATACCTCCAAACAAAAGCAAATGCACCAAAAAGGCTTTTAAGCATAGTAAAGGCAAGTAGAGGTATAGTAAGAGAAAAACAGGGGGTTGGAGGGAGGGTAACCAGAACTGCAACAGTGAATACACTCGAACATCTACATTTATGGTAAGTGTACACAACTGTACTATGTTCTTCATGTTTCACTTTTGCAGTCATTACATTTGGGTAGATTCCCAAAGCTATGGTTGGGAGGATGGATTTATACAGCATTAGGGCCAGCTATATGGCCCTGCAGGACAGCAGTGGCAAAGCCAGCATTGGATTTAGAGAAGAAAGGTAAATGGTAATGTTTGGTGAACGTATGAACTGAGCTTCAGGTAGCAGCTTCTAGAATGTCTCTGGTAGGAACACCTCTGAGAAAGGCTGTAGAAGTAGATGCAGCCCTGGTGGAATGAGATCTCATCCCCTGGGGAATAGTTTTACCATGGCGCATATAGCAGAAACGAATACAATGACTTATCCATTTGGAAATAGTCTGCTTTGAAATAGCCTTTCCCTCTGCCCCTGCAGCAAATGCCACCAGCAGTTGTTCAGATTTTCTTAGAGATTTTGTCCTGTTTAAGTAAAATCTAAGTTGTCTGTGTACATCCAATGAATGCAGAATCCGCTCCCCCTTGTTCTGTGGATTGGGAAAGAAAGTTGGCAAATGAATGGTCTGATTAAGAGCCACACTGAATACCACCTTATGCATGAAGGATGGATTGGTCCCGACAGACACCCTGTCCGCATGAAAAATAATGAAAGGCTCCACTCCCATAAGAGCCTGTAATTCGGAAATCCTTCTAGCTGAAGTGACTGCTAAAAGGAAAGCTGTTTTCCAAGAGAGAAATTTTAAGTCTGCAGTAGCAGCTGGCTCGAAAGGAGGGAGAGTGAGTTTTTCCAATACAAAAATTGAGGTCCCAGGCAGGGGTTGGAGCACTCCTGGGTGGTCTTGAGTTTCTGGCCCCTCTGAGATACTGCTTTAGCAGAGGATGAGAGAAGAGGGGAAGTTTTGTATTGTAATGAGCTGAAACGGCTGAGGCATGGATTTTTATGGAAGAAAAGGACAGGCCCTTGTGAAGCATCTCAGTTAAGTATTGTAAAATCTGAGAAATATTGGGCACTGCTGTGCTTATCCCTTGTGACTGATTCCAGGCAAGGAATCTTTTCCATTTGTCAGCATAAGATTTTCTAGTACTAGGCCTTCTTGCCTCCAAAATAACATCTATCACAGGTTTGCGGAGGGATGCTAAGGGTGAATTTAGTTAGCCACGCTGCAAGATTCAAAGCTTGGAGATGAGTGCGCAGAATTTGGTTGTTCTGCTGAAACAGTAAGTAAGGTGTCTGAGGAAGGTGCCACGGTGGAAGGTGTGACACATTGCGCAGGAGTGGGTACCAGTGTTGGCAAGGCCAGTCTGGAGCAATCAGAATAACTTTTAGTAGAACTTTGGAGAGCAGAGGCAGAGGGGGGAAAATCATAGACAGATAGGTTTTTATAGCTGAATGATAGAGCATCCACTTTCCAGGCTTTTTTGTGATGAGTTCTTGTGCAGAACTTATTCAACTGATAGTTATGGGGTGAGGCAAAAAGATCTATGACTGGACTCCCCCATTTGCGTGTCAACATGTTGAAAATGCGTGGTTCCAGTTTCCATTCGTGTGGGTCCATGAGATTTCTGCTTAGTTCGTCTGTCAGAGTATTCAGCTTTTCTGGCAGGAATTGAGCTTGTAGTTGTACTTGATAGGTCAAGGCCATGTTCCACAATGCCATGGCTAGTCTGCAAAGGGGTTAAGAGTGTGTACCCCCTACTTGTTTATGTACCATATAACTGTGGTGTTGTCCATCTTTATCATTAATTGTCTTGGATGAAGGTAGTCCTTGAACGCTGTCAGTGCATTCTGTACAGCTAGCATCTCTTTCTGATTGATATGAAGGTGCATTTGATTTGGGCTCCATTTGCCCTGAATGCACTTCCCTGCCAGATGAGCCCCCCAAGCATAGTCTGATGCATCTGCAGTTAGGGTTTGGGTGGCAGGGGGTGGAGTAAATGGCAGTCCCTTGTTTTGGTGGCAGGACTCTGCCCACCATAGGAACTCTAGTTGCAGGCAAGGTATGATAGGAATCATTGTATCCAGGCTGTGACAATGTTGACTCCATAAACTTTTTAAGTATCACTGAAGTTTCCTCATATGCAGTCTTGCATGTGGAATTAGCAGAATGCAAGAGGCCATGAACCCCAAGGTTTGCAGAATTTGTTTTGCAGATAGCAGGATTTTTGTGGCCACCTGTTTGAAGTAAGTTACCAAATGAATTTGCTTTTCTGGCGTAAGGTAAGCCATCTGGGCAGTTGTACTCAAGCTTGCACCCAGGAATGTAATTTTTTGAGAGGGTACCAGTTGTGATTTCTTTTCATTTATGGTGTACCCTAGACAAGTTAGAACCCTTTTTACAAATGCCAGATGTTTTAGAAGAATGTCCCTGTTTTCTGCCTGAATTAGACAATCATCCATGTATGGCTATATTTGAATATTTCTTTACCAGCAAAATCCAATTACTGGAGCCAGGCACTTTGTGAAGACCCTGGGCACAGTAGATAAGCCAAAGGGCAGTGCAGAGAACTGGTAATGCAAGTAGCCTGCTTTGAAGCGGTAGTACCTTCTGCAAGATTCCCTGATTGGGATATGCAGGTAAGCCTCTTTTAAGTCTAGAGTTACCAACCAGGCATCTTTGCCTAGCATAGGAAGTAACTGTTGAAGAGTCAGCATCTTGAATTTTGGAATGTCCAGAAATGTGTTTAGAGTAGATAAGTCCAGAAATGGACACCATGATTTGTCTTTTCTGGGTACCAGGAAAAGTCTTGAATAGAAATCTTGTCCCTTTTCCTCTTCTGGTACTGGTTGATTAGCCCCCATATTCATGAGGGACAGTTCTTGTTTCTGGGCCTTTGCCTACTGATTTGGGGGCAGGTCTGGCCATCTGTTTGGGATTGGCAACGTGTGGAAATTAAATCTGTATCCTTGGGATACTATATTTAAAACCCATTTGTCCTGGGTTATAAGTTGCCAGTTTCTTGCATGAAGTGCCAGTTTTCCCCCCAAAGGGGCGGCTAAAAGTTAAGTGCTTGGTAAGTGTAAAGGGAAATCATTGAGACTGCTTACCATAGGGAGGTGCCTTGTTGTTTCCAGATTTGGAGGAGGAGGCACCCCACTGTTTTGTTCTAAAAGTCTCTTGTGACTGAAACCAGGAGCCTTTGGAATGTCTGGGTTTGACTTGAGTGGCTCTCGAAGGAACTGGAAAGGACCAGTTCTTAGTAGGCCAGTGCCTACTAAATCGTGGAGGTTGCACTTGTAAGAAATCTTTCACAGTTTGCATAGATTTAGCTTTATCTTCCATTTTTTTTAAAACTTCTTCAGCCTTATTACCAAGGAGACGGTCCTGATGTAAAGGAGCATCCAACAATTTTGCTTTAACATGATCAGGCAGAGTTTGCTCTTTGAGCCAAGCATGCCTTCTTAACACAGACCCAGTTACAGCAGCCCTGCAAGAGGCCTCCAAAGAATCAAAACCACATTGCAAAGTATGTTTTCCAACTTGTTCAGCTGAATGCAATAAATCCTGTAAATCTTTATTTTCCACACAGTCAGAAATTAACATAATTTTCTGTTTAAGCAGGCCCATGATATGCTGTTGATATTTAAGCATATGAAATTGACAGTTTAAAGCCCTGATTGCCAAGGTTGCAGAAGTGTAAACCTTCTTACCCCATCTACCCAGCGCCCTGGAATCTCTATCAAAAGGGGTAGGATTTTTAGCAGTAGAGGTCTTAATGCCCTTGGGACCCTGAGAAATAGTTTCAGGATCTGCAATATGATTTTTGAAAAGGAATTTGTGGGAGTCAGGAACCCTGTAGTATCTGTCTGGCTTACAAGGAGCCAGAGGCAGAGTATCAGGAGCCATAATAGATTCTGAGAAAACATCATCAACAATCTCTAGAACAGGAGGTATAGCCAAAGGCCTATGCTGAGGAAGAAGAAGAAAATCCCTAAGTCTCTTTTTAGATTCAGAGAAATCCTGACTTTCCCAGTGGAAATGTTCCCTTAAGGAGTGTAAAGTTTCCCCAAAAGAAAAATCCTCAGGGGGAGAAACAGAAGGAATGGAATCTTCTGCATCAGAGTCCTCATAAGTAGGTATAGATAAATCCTGTTCATTAGAACAGTCAGAAGAAATAGAATCCGGTTAAGAAGATTCGTAAGCAACGTCTTGCCTAGGCCCCTTAGAAGGGGGGGGGGGGTTGGCTACCCCTGATCAGAGTAATTAAATCTTCAGCCATATTGATCTTTTGCTTTTTAGGCATAGGGGCCTGCACATGTGGCCCAGGCGTCGTTTTTTTTAGAGATAGATTTAGATTTTGGCATTAGATTTGAAGATGGCGTCGGTCTAATACACAAATCTGTAGGCCTGAAAACACCCTCAGAAGCCAGTGCCTGCACAGCGGTTCCGGACTCATCTAAGGTAGAGACATCCGCAGGTTCCATAATTGAAGCATCTCATGGCATGCCGGACTCCGAATGGGTCTCAGTAGAGGCCTGCGAATCAGAAATAGCTGGTATCAGGGGCTGCGAAACGCCTCACTGAGTACCGGTGAACTGGCGACTGGCTTAGGAGAAGCGTCGTTGTCAGTTTTGGACCTCGACGGCCTGTCTCTATCTTTTTTCTTTGCGTTTTTTAGGTATTCCAGTAGGCAGACTGCTAACTGACGACATTTCTGGATAATTAAAGCGTGAGCCAAAATATTTAGAAGCAAAAATATACCGACATTTAATAGTGCGTTGATTAAATTTAGAAGAAAACCGACAGCAAGGTACATTGTGGTCAGGGCCTAGGCAAGGAATACAGTACAAATGAAAATCCTTATGAGGTATTTGCTTCCCACAAGTAATGCAATTATTAACTTTTATTGACATCTGTAAGGAGCAAAAAAAAGTTTCCCCAACGGGGTACTTAGCTTTTTAGTTGAAGACTTCGGTTCTGAAATTCGAAAACGAAAATTTTAAGAGTCGGCCGACCAGCACTTGCGAACTGCTTCTGCTTTGGGCACCATGCGGCAAGAAAGACTGATGTAATGGTGTCGGCTGCATGTTTTACACCCCTGACAACCTGACATCATGGAAGAAGGGACAGCAACCGACGCAGGACCAAAGACTTTGTTAATCAGGCCGACTGAGGGCAACCTGCCAGCAGATTACCCCAAATGTAATGGCTGCAACAGTGAAACACGAAGAAAATCATATAGTTCTGGCGTTAAACAAAGCACAAAAGTGACAGCGATGGACGTCGTGGTCTGGGCCTAAGCAAGTGACGCAGTAAGAATGAAAGTCTCGGTGTGGTATTTGCTTTCCACAGACGAGACAATTGTTAACTTTTTCTGACATCTGTTAGTGCAAGAAATAAGGATCCCCAATGGGGTACTTAGCTTTAGAAGACTTCAGCTTCAATTCAGAAGATGAAACTCAGGTAGTGGCCGACCGGCACTCATGCGAACTGCTTCTGCTTCAGGCTCTTTGGCAAGAAAGACTGATGTAATGGCCTCGGCTGCCTTACTGTATACTACGGAGGACCTGACGTCAGTCCTGAAGCGACAGCAACCAACGCAGAAATACTAAGCCTCTGGTATTCGGGCGGCCGAGGGCTACCCTAGCAGGGATAACCCAAATGTGATGACTGCAACAGTGAAACACAAAGAACATCAGCATTTTTAATAATATGTACAAAAGGAAACAAAGGAGGAAGAGGAGTAAAAACTTAGCTAGAAGGTTGCTCCAGGGATTAGTGCTAGATCCAGTCATGTTCAACACTTTCACTAAGGGCATGGTAACGGCTAAGTTTCCCTCTGTGTGGATGCAAGAAAAAGCTACTATAGTGTAAACATTAAAGCAGAAGTAGAAAAAAACAAAGAATGACTAGGTTAACTAAAAGAATGACCAAATTAACTTCCACGCAAGATCTAAAGTGAGACCCCCCTACAATCAGTATACAGAAATTCAATAATGTAGTTTTGGAGGCATAACTTGTCAAGTAAGGACTAAACATGGAGGCAATCCTGAGTACTGCCACTTAAGAAAAAAATTTACAAAGAAAATCTTATCATCAAATGAACTAAAGTGGGCAACACTGTCCCAACTTTTTGGGTGGACAAAGACACAGTTGAGCTCACTGGAATTTATGAACAGGAAATACAGAAGTAAAGGGAACAGAAGGCCAGGCACAAAATACACACACACAGAAACACAAAGCACACACCTACATTCATGGAGGCTCTCAAAAATCTACTCAAGCAACAGAGACCGCCAAAGCAGAAACACAAGCAACCTCCATCCCCCCAACACAACCCAAATGACACAGCCCACAAACTCAGTGTGCCACAACCACAGCCCATAAGGCATAATAATGTACCCAACACTCTAGTCATAGGTGACTCTATAGTCAGACACACTGATGTTCCACTCACCAGGCTAAACAAGGAGAAAGTTACTGTCAGCTGCCTGTCGGGTGCCAGGATCTGCCACATAACGCGCGCACTTGGATCACTCCACAACAAGTACAAATATGACTCTGTCATTGTCCATGTTGGTGTGAATTACCTGAGACGTACCTCCCTGGACTACATGAAAAGAGACATGGAGGAGCTCTCCAATCTTGTAGCCCAGGCAGGTATGATCCTAGCCCTGAGTAGCATCCTGCCATCACCCAGAATGATACCACAATACCAGGATAAAATGACTGACTTCAACAACTGGCTAAGTTTCTGGTGTCATTCTAAGGGGATCCAGTATCTGTCTGACTGGGATGACATGGTCGACAGACCAGGATGCTTTACCAGAGATGGCTTGCACCTGTCACCCTTGGGATTCCGGATACTGGCTAAGGCTCTCGCCACCCCTATAGTGCCTTTTTTATGCAAGGTTCAAATGACAAATTCACCACTGTTAACAGGTACAAGCAAGCAAAATCTGAGGGTAATGCTACTCAATGCTAGAAGTCTAAACCACAAAATGTATTCACTCGAGGCACTCCTTAAATTGGAGAACATCGACATCTGTGCAGAGACAGAGACCTGGTTCAAGGCACCCCAGCATTACCAGGCTATAATTCATACCACACCTTTTGGCCACCTAACCTGGACCAAAACACTAAAGGCGGAGGCGTGTCCATATTTATTAAGGATATCCACACCACCGGCCTACCTGCTCAACATAATGCATCCAAGATTATCCAAGTGCAACTAACTCTGGGAAAGACGGCAATCCAAATTGTAACTTGCTACAGATCCCTAACCATGCCCCAGGATTCCCACTCCTCATTTCTTGATACACTGGAAAATATTAGGGTACAACCCAGCACCCTAATAATGGGTGATTTCAACTACCCCACCATTAACTGGGAAAACTACTCATGTACCAACTCTTTTGCTCAACGTTTTCTGGAATTCATAAATTCCAGTGCCTTGGAACTTATCCACACCCCCACCAGGGGCAGCAATATCCTAGACCTGGTCATTACCAACATGGGTGACCGGTGTTCCGCACCAGAGGTCAATTCCTCATTGGTCAGATCCGACCACAAGCTAATCACCCTAAACATCAACATCCTGCCCCACCCCACCCCACCCATTACAGAAACCACCGTAAAAAATTTCTCCAAAGCCAACTTCACACTTCCCAAGTCAGAAGTGGCAAACCTCACAACACCCATGAAGACGGACAATAGAGGTACGACTGCTGAATGCTACACAAATGCACTTAATAAGCACTTATACAAGTGCATGGATCATGCTATCCCTAACAGAACTAATATGCTATCCTCCAAAAAAAGGAAGCCAATCTGGTGGTCTTCTGCCATAAACAAACTCTACAACAAAAGAAAAACTGTTGCAAAAAAGAGTAAAATCCCATGATTGGAGGAACTCCCTAGTCAGCATCAGTAAGAAGCTGAGATCCCTCCTGGTCAGCCTCAGTAAGAAGCTGAGATCCCTCATAAAATCCTCCAAAGCTAGTTACGAAAACAAAATTGCCACTGATTCTAAAGACAACCACAAAGCATTCTATAGCTATGTCAAGAATCTCAATGGCAACACTCAGACCTGCACTGAGTTACAGCACAATAGCACTAAATATACAGAGTCAACTGATATTCCCAACATCTGGGTAGATAGGTTCAGTGCTGACTTTACCCCCCCCACTCCCCCTAAAGGGGCCATCTCTATACCGGAACAATGCAAAGTTCCTGTAATCACGGCTGCACAGGTAAAAACCACTCTCTCCAAAGCCAAGAACAGAGCATCCATGGGACCTGACAACATCCCAGGCTGCATTCTACACGAACTATATAACGAACTGGCACCCCACCTAAGCACCATGTTCAATCATAGCCTCACCTCAGACTTTGTGCCCACTGAATGGTGCATAGCGACGGTTATCCCACTCCACAATGGGGGAGCCACCACGGACCCAACTACCGTCCCATTAGCCTAACGAGCCTGGTCTGCAAGGCCATGGAACGTATCATCATGGAACTTATAAACAAAGACATTGGTAATCTCCAAACTCTGGACAGTTCGGATTTGTAAAAGACAGATCATATCTCCTTAAACCTGACAGACTTCTTTGAAGCAGTCACCAAAGCCGTAGATGAGGGTAAGGTGGTTCACACAGCCTATCTAGATCTTGCCAAGGCTTTTGACACCATCCCCCACTCTGGAATTACAGATAAAACTCACTAAACTAGGTATAAATCCCTATGTCACAAGATGGGTTGCCAACTGGCTCACTGACAGAACTCACACTGTGAAAGTAGCAGACTCCAAATCCAACTTCAGACCAGTGACAAGTGGAGTACCACAGGGTTCACTGCTGTGTCCTCTCCTGTTTGGTATCTACTTTTCTAAAGTACAGGCTAACACAAAAGGTCTTTGGCTAACGAAGTTTGCAGATGACTGCAAACTAGGAGCCATAATCAAAACTCCTAATGATATGGACATCCTACAAAAGGCCCTCACTGAGACAGATGCCTGGTGTCAAAGCCATGACCTCAAGCTCAGTGCCAAAAAGTGCAGTGTCATCTCCTTTGGTAAAAACTCTGTACCCATGACCTACCACATAGGTGGTAGTCTACTTAGCACTACTTAGTCTACTTAGTGGGGGTGTGCTCTGTTCTTGGGACACGGTGGACAGTAGTCTCTCCTTTGATAATCACATTGCCACAGTAGTCAGGAAATCCTTCTATGAGGCACACCTCATTACAAAAGGTTTCTCATCCTGGAAAAAAGTGGTCATTGTTCCCCTCTACTCGTCACTCAGACCCATTATAGAGTACAATGTCCCTTTTGGTATGTGCCTCAAAAGACATCTACAGCAACTGGAAAGGCCGCAGAAATACCTCACAAAGAAGATTACTGGCCTCAAACAGATGCCCTACGCAGAGCAGCTAAAAAAACTCCAGCTTTACTCCGTCGCATATCGCCTACTCAGAGGCAATCTCTGCCTAACGTACAAAGCTATGTCAAACCCACAGCTGTTGGACATGCTCCACTTAAAGAAATCCCAATCCCTCCGAGCTACACGCTTCTAGGGACCTAAACTTTGTCACCACAACAAACAAAACATGCTGGAGGGATAGATTTGTTTTCATAGCCAATGAAGCACTGACTAAGGTCAAGGATTAAATCTCGGTGCCAAGGAATGCATTATAGTGCCGCTTGGGAAAACGGCAACCCAAGCTAATTACTCCATCAATAAGACAAAGCTAGGAGTTGACTCAGGTGTCAGGGATCTGGAATGTATATAGAAAGTAATCTGGCCTTTGACCAGCATGTGGCCAAGTTAGTGAGAAAATCATTCCGTGTTGCCCATCTTATAAGGGCATGGCATCTGGTTCAAGGAAGTCATACTGCCACTTTATTTAGCCCTCATCAGCCCCAACATAGAGTGTAATGCCCCCTTCGGCATGTATGTAACACTTGAAACGACCACAAAGGTTCCTTACCAAGAGAATCCAGGGTATAAACACATAGCCTTATACAGATCGCCTTAAAGCCATATCTCTACACTGGGTCTCCTACAAGTTGCTGAGAAGCTATCATTGTCTGGCATACAAGGCATCCTCAGATTTGGCTGTGATGGCCCTTCTGCACATCTGCAAAATGAACAGCATTAAAACCACTAGATCCAAGGGCTTAAATTTTGCTTGAAACATAAACAGGATATGTTGGCGAAATAGATGTGTGTCTCAGAGGATTCCACTGCTGTGGAACAGGCTCCCCATCCATATGAAGCAGAGTCCATCCCTACACCCGTTCAAATGTAACCTTGACCAATGGATGGTAAAAAGTACAGTTGAGTACACTTACCATAAATGTAGATGTTCGAGTGTATTCACTGTTGCAGTCATCAAATTTGGGTTAGCCCACGGCTGGCCCGAATACCAGAGCCTTAGTATTTCTGCATCGGTTCCTGTTGTTTGAGGATTGATGGCAGGTTGTCAGTAGTATAAAGTAAGGCAGCCGACGCCATTACATCCGTTTTTCTTGCCCGAACCTGTCAGGAGCCCCCAAGTAGGAGGCCACGGTCTGGTGGAAGAAACCCCACCAGTGGAAAATAAATACCAATGAGTCCCTTGAAAGAAAAGGAGAACAACAAGTTAGAATGGTAATAAAAGGAAAAAAAAAGAAGAAAGGGGGATGGGGGGACCAGGACTACAACAGTGAATACAATCGAACATCTACATTTATGGTAAGTGTACACAACTGTACTGTACTATGTTCTTCGTGTTTCACTATTGCAGTCATCACATTTGGGTTGATTCCCAAAGCTTTGGAAAAGGGTGGAGGCAGTCAATGAAACTAGGGGCTGGCTAGGATGCCCTGCAAGACTGCAGAGGAAAACCCTGCCCTGGACTTGGAGAAGAGAGGCAGGTGGTAATGCTTAGTAAAATTGTGAACAGATGTCCAGGTGGCAGACTCCAGGATGTCCCTGGTGAGGACTCCTCTGAGGAAAGCAGCAGAGATGGAGGCTGCTCTGGTGGAGTGTGTCCTGAGGTCCTTGGGGGGAGGCTTTCCATGCTGTTTGTAGCAGAAATGGATGCAGTGCATTATCCATTTGGGAACGGTTTGTTTGGAGATGGCTTTGCCTTCTGCCCCTGTAGCAAAGCTAACCAGCAACTGATCAGACTTTCTGAACGATATAGTCCTGTCTAGATAGAATCTGAGCTGTCTGTGCACATCTAGAGAGTGAAGAATCCTTTTCCCCTTGTTCTGAGGATTAGGAAAAAAGGTGGGCAAATAAATGGATTGGTTGAGAGCCACACTGGACACCACCTTGGGCATGAAGGATGGGTTAGTTCTGAGGGATACGCTGCCTGCATGAAAGATTATGAAGGGTTCCACAGTTATGAGTGCTTGTAGCTCAGAGACTCTTCTGGCTGAAGTGATGGCCAGAAGGAATGCCGTCTTCCAGGAGAGAAATTTTAACTCCGCAGAAGAAGCTGGTTCGAAAGGGGGCAAGGTGAGCTTTTCCAATACAAAGTTAAGGTCCCAAGCTGGTCTAGGTGCCCTTCTGGGTGGCCTAAAGTTGCTAACCCCTCTTAAGAACTGTTTGATCAAAGGGTGTGAGAAAAGGGGCTGCTCAGCAGGAAAATGAGCAGAAATAGCAGAGGCGTGAATTTTTATAGAGGAGAAAGAGAGGCCACTGTGTAGTAGGTCAGCTAAGTAATCCAGGATGAGAGGGAGGGAGGGCTGTGCCATACTGGCTCCCTTAGCCTGGCTCCAGGTGCAGAACCTTTTCCATTTATCAGCATAAGATTTTCTGGTGCTAGGATGTCTGGCCTCTCAGATAACATCCAGAACCTGTTTACTGAGGTTGGCAGATTGGTTCAGGGTGAGGGAAAAAGCCAAGCTGCCAAACTGAGTGTCTGCAATCGGGGATGCAAGAACTCCCTTTCCCTCTGGGTCAGGAGGTTTTGAATCTGAGGAAGATGCCATAAGGGTAGCAAGGACAGGCTGCGCAGCAAGGGGTACCAGTGCTGCAGGGGCCGGTCTGGAGCTATGAGAATGGTCCTTGGTTTTTCCTCCCTTATTTTGAGCAGTACCCTGGGGATGAGAGGTAGGGGAGGAAAGGCATAGACAAGATAGACTGACCCAGGGGAAGGACAGGGCATCCACTTTCCAAGCCATGCAGTGATGCTCCCTGGTACAGAATTTGCTGAGCTGATGGTTGGTGTGGGAGGTAACTAGGTCGACCTTCGCGGTTCCCCATTTCTGAGTTATGAGGGTGAAGGTACTTCTGTTGAGTTGCCATTCAAATGTGGGTCCAGAAGATGTCTGCTTAAATGGTCTGCAGAGAGTTGAGAGAGCCTAGTAGGAATTGTGCTAACAGGTGTAGTTGCATGGCAGAGGCTGTGTGCCAAAGATCATGGCCGGCTTGCATAGAGGGTAGGAGGGAATCCCTCCCTGCTTGCTGATGTACCACATCACAGTGGTGTTGTCTGTTTTGATCAGGAGAGCCACTGGAGAGAGAAAAGGGGGCTTGAAAGCTATCAAGATGTGCTGCACAGCCATCATCTCTTTTTGAATGATGTCCGGAGTGATTTGCTGTGGGCTCTATTGGCCCTGTATGCACCTGCTGTCCAGGTGTGCGCCCCAAGCATAGTCTGATGTGTCTGTGGTGAGGATCTGGGTGGCGGGGGGTGGGGGAAAGGCATTCCCTTGTTGTGGGAGCATGCTGTTGCCCACCAAAGAAAATCTTTTCTGAGGCAAGGAATTATAGGTAGAAGAGTTTCCAGGTCCTGAGAGTGTTGGCACCAAAGGCCCTTTAGGTACCACTGAAGTTTCCTCATATGCAGTCTGGCATACGGAATGAGTAGTATGCAAGATGCCATGAACCCAAGAGCTTGCAGGATCTTCCTTACAGTTAGCTGGGGGGCTTGGTGGCTAGTTGAGAGAAGCAGGCTGTCAGGAAAATGTGTTTCTCTGGAGTAAGGTATGCCATCTGGGAAGCTGTGTCCAGACTTGCTCCCAGGAAGATTATCCTTTGGGTGGGCACCTGTTTGGATTTCTTTTCACTGATTGTGTACCCTAGGGAGGTTAGTAGGGTCTTTACAAAGGCCAGGTGCTTGAGCAGCTTCTCCTGGCTGTCTGCCTGAATAAGGCAGTCGTCTAAGTATGGGTAAATATGAGTATTTGTCTGCAAAAGGCAATGGCCACAGCCATACATTTTGCAAAAACTCTGGGAGCAGTAGATAAGCCAAAGGGAAGCGCAGAGAACTGAAAGTGTTGAGATCCTGCCCTGAAGAAGAGATATTTCCTGCATGATTTCCCGATAGGAATGTGGAGGTAGTCCTCTTTTAGATCTAGGGTGGCTAGCCAAGCATCCTTAGAGAGCAAGGGTAGCAGCTGCTGGAGGGTGAGCATTTTGAATTTCGGGATCACCAGGAATGTGTTTAGAATGGATAGATCGAGGATGGGGTGCCAGGTGCCCTCTTTTCTGGGCATCAAAAAAGTCTGGAGTAGAAGCCTTGGCCTATCTGTTCTGCAGGAACATGCTCTACTGCCCTCATAGAGAGCAGAGAAAGGATTTGTTTTTGAGCCTCTGCCCACTGATTTGGTGGTAGATCTGGGAACCCTTTTGGGGTTGGAAGGGTGTGGAAGGAAAATTTGTATCCCTGAGACACAATGTTCAGAACCCGGTGGTCCTTGGTAATGGTGGCCCAGGTGCTTGAGGGAAAGGAGAGTTTTCCTCCTAGGGGTAAGTGAAGGTGGGCAGAGGGAGTGGGTGGAGGAGATGAGTCATTGTGAGTTTTCACCATAAGGTTGTGGCTTAGAACTCCCTGGTTTTGAAGTGGAGGTAGTCCACTGCTTAGACCTCTGCATTCCCTGGCACTGCTGTCAGGGGGAGGTCTGCTTCTACGGAGCCTAGGCTGAGCTGGTTTACTGGGAGCAGGAAAGGACCAGTGTTTGGAGGGACAATGCCTGCTGAACCTAGGGGGCTGGACCTGCAAGAAATCCTTTACTGTTTGCATAGATTTTGTTTTTTCTTCCATTTTTTTTAAGACCTCTACTGCCTTAGTGCCAAATAAGTTATCTTTGTGCATGGGGTAATCCAACAATTTAGATTTGACATGATCTGGCAGGGGCTGTTCCTTAAGTCATGCATGCCTTCTAATGACAGATCCAGTGACTGCTGCCCTGCAAGAAGCTTCTAGGATGTCAAAACCACAATGCAAGCTGTGTTTAGCTACTTGACTTGCAGAATGCATTAACTCTTGTAAATCTTTAGATTCTGCCCATGCAGGAAAGAAAGACATTTTTTTGTATAAGAAGTTCCAAAGTATGTTGCTGAAATTTCCAGCATATGGAACTGACAATTTGCCCTGATAGCAAGAGTAGCTGAGGTGTATACTTTCTTACCCCATCTGTCCAATGCTCAGGGATCCCTGTCTGAAGGGGGGGATTCTTAGTAGAGGTTGCTTTAATTCCTTTTGGCCCTTGAGAAATGACCTCAGGGTCAGCCGTAGGATTTTTCAAAACATATTTGTGTGAGTCAGGGACTCTATAGTACCTGTCTGGTTTTCTGGGAGCAGGAGGAAGGGTGTCAGTAGTTAAGCTGGATTCGAGGAAAACATCCTCCACAACATCCACGACTGGGGGGAATTGCCAAATGTCTGTGTTGTGGAAGATCTAGGAATTCTCTGAGTCTCTTTTTAGACTGAGGGTAGTCCTGACCCTCTCATTGGAAATGCTCCATTGAGGTATGCAGGGTTTCCCCAAAGGAAAAATCCTCTGGGGAGAGGCTGAAAAAATGGAATCCTCTGCATCAGAATACTCACAAGTGGAGAGGGGTTGCATGTCTTCATATTCAGATGCATCAGATTCAACTGATTTATGTTCAGACAAAACTACCGGGGACAGATCTCTTTTCCTTTTGGAGGGGTAGCTTGGCTTTCCCTGATCAGCATGATAAGGTCTTCCACCATTTTAAGCATTTGACACTGAAGCAAGGTAGCAGGCACCTGAGAGTGGGTTGTTGGTTTCTTGGGTGTGGTTTATATGCGAGGCCTAAGAAACTTGGTAGTTTTAGAAAGAACGGTAGTCAAGAAAGAAGACGGTTTGTGTCGAGATTCGGTAGTGTAAAGGACTTCCTCGGAAGCCGGTACCTGCTCAGTGGCTCCGGAGCCATCCAAGGTTGAGATGACTGCAGGATCCTTAGTCGAAGAACAGTTTTGCGGCATACCGGACTCCGAATGGGTCTCGGTAGTGGCCTGCAAATTAACAGAAGCGGGCATCAGGGGCTGCGAAAGCGCCTCACCGAGGACCAGAGAACTGACGACTAGCTTAACGGAAGCGTCGTCGGTAGGTTTGGACCTATGTGGTCTGTCTGTGTCTTTATCTTTATGTTTTTTTCGGAAGATCTGCCGTCGGATGGCTTACCGAGGCCATATCGGAATTCGAGGACTGTAAGTGAAAGTATCTGGCTACAATAAGGGCCTGACGATGGATAGTTCTGGCGTTGACAAACCACAGAAGTGACGAGGGACGTCGTGGTCTGGGTCTAAACAAGTGACACAGTAAGAGTGGAAGTCTCGGTGTGGTATTTGTTTTCCACAGGTGAGATAATTATTAACTTTTTCTGACATCGGTTAGTGCAAGAAAAAGGATCCCCAATGGGGTATTTAGCTTTAGAAGACTTCAACTGCAATTCGGTAGACGAAAACTCAGGTAGCAGCCGACCGGCACTCATGCGAACTGCTTCTGGCACCTCGGCAAGAAAGACTGATGTAATGGCGTCGGCTGCTTTACTTTATACTACTGACAACCGGACATCAGTCCTCAAGTGACAGCAACCATTACAGAAATTCTAATTCTCTGGTACTCGGGCCGGCCGTGGGCTACCCTGGCAGGGATAATCCAAATGTGATGACTGCAACAGTGAAACACGAAGAACATCAGAAATTCAGCCTAGTTCTTGCCCCTGTGTTTCTGATAGACAGAGGCAGACAGTAACTATGCCTACACTAACATGCCACCACAACATAACGTTAAACTTCCTAACATTCCCCCTCCTAATAAATGCCCAGGATACATAGAGCCACAATTAGGTTAGGTTGCACAACTACCGCTGGTGGTCAGTAACCTAATATATAGCTATGAATGGAAATGTTTGATGTATGTAATTATATGAGTTATACTGTAGAAGGATATTTTATAAGACTATACTACTTGAATCTCATGCCTGTAGCACAAGGAGCTACAGCACTGACTATGGCCTCCACGACTCATGTTTGACTAAAGGCTCAGACACTAGAGAAAGAGCAAGGCGGCTCTGTCTCATTGCTGGTGACGACATCTAGAGGTAACACTAGGTGTAGCATCTAAAGTGTTCAAGTCTGCAAACCACAGTCTGGACAGAAAGGGGGAGCTGGGATGAGCATGCAGACGCAATACGCATGTTATGACTGTTGGCACAGCATTACTGGAGTTCTAGTAATCCACTGTAGGGAGTGGGAGCTCCAAGGAGAAGGGCAGACTAGACCACTTCCTACTACCTGACTCTGGCCTATATTGCAGAGCAAATGGGCTAATTAGACTCTCCAACCAAGAAAGGAATGTGCCAAAGGGTTCTCACCCAGGTGGGGGTGCGCCTGGCTTTTGACCTCAAGACAGGATTAAATCAATCAACTGGGTGACGGGTGAATGAAGGGTGGCAACTGGGCAAGCCACAATGGAAAACAAAAAAGGAAAAAAATAAATTACATTAAGTGATAGAATGGTGTACCTTGAAAGATGTGATCTGAATACACGGGTTGGGAGGGATGGTAGAGACTAAAATGTGGAGTTTGGCATTTAACTGTCATATGGCAAGAGGCTAGGCAATGGTTTGCCTAACAGCTAATACAAAGTATATAAGAATGTTATAAAAAAAACAATAAATATTCCATTAAGAGCCAGGAATATCTTATAACATTATTTCAGGGTATCTGAATCTAGCTGAAGCAGACAGTTATGGCTCTACACATAATCTAAGAAGTAGTGTGTGTGTGTGCGTGTGTGTGTGTGTGTGTGTGTATGTGTGTGCGCGCACGCACACAAGTAAGACTCATTATAAGCATTTAATTACAAGGTGCACAACTATATGGATTATACAAGTATGAGAGAGAAAATGAGCTGGGCAAGGTGAGAGTTGTGAGATATTTATAAGTTTTATGAAAGATGAAGAAATGTTATTTACAAAGGTAAGGGTTTTTTTATAAGGATAAAGAGGAATGCATCCAGCTCATCCATGTGCCTTTACGTATATGCTGTTTGAGTGATGAACAATGTAATCTGTAATAAGAACGGTTTTACATATATCTAGACATTCTTCATTTCTGCTTCAAGTTCTGATCACACAACTTTCTCAGGAATGCTTCTCGAATAATCCACTACTTTTTCTATGAAATAAAGTTTACAGAAAAATACACAAAGGAGGAAGATTATTTTTATTTATTTATTTTGTTTACTTGAGTGGAATGCTGATCCAGTGGACATGTTTTTTTGGTCTGCCTGAATATTATAATTACAAAACAGATAAAACTAATATAGCTTGTTTTAGTATATGAAAATACAACTTCAAAGCCTGCACTTTATCAAAGTGCTTTGCTCTTACATTAGCAAAAGGCTAGAAATACAAAACTTTGAATGTCTCTCAAGTGATTCCTCCTGAAACCAAGCATCTATAATATCAAACAAAAGAATTATAGACTGCTGGAGAAAGCCTTCCAACAGCTGTTTAGGTTCTAAAGATGGTCATTTTTAAACTACAAGAAAGAAAGAGAGCTTTGACAAGTTTGGGCTAAAATTTCTGCTGTTTCATACCACACTTCACAGAAGTTTATAACTTGGGTCATGATCCAGAAGCCACTGAAAAGACATTTTCATGAAGGACTAAAAAGGTACATCTAGTGGTAGCTCACCTAAGTGGTCAGGTGCCTATTGCCAGTCTTCATATAAAAAAAAAAAGTTAGGTGTCAAAGCATGAGGACATATGCCTTACAAATGTGAAGGTGATCTACTTATGCAGCTATGGCGTGTAGCTTAAGCATCTTTCATACAACTGTCTGGATAAACGTAATGGCTTAAAAGCCCATTCTGCAGCATCCAGAGGAAAGCCCAGACTACACTTCAGAAGACCTAGAATCAAATAGCTTGCTTGTTCTGAAAAAAAGGCGTGGTGGTTTCCAGTTGGCTGTCTCTCACTACAGTAACAGGACTGAAAATCCATAGCATGGAAAACAGGATGCTACTTCTGGGAAGGGAATGCAGTCAGACTGCCCAAGCCAGTAGCAGTTGCCCTTGTCCATGCATGCAAAGAAGAAAGCATGAGTAGGACAGAAGGGAATGGGTACTCCCCTGCAGTGATGCAGGTGTACAAGTCATCACCACAGGGTGGAATTATGGTTTACAATGCAAGCTCCCCTAATGGTTGTCTATATGACACCTATGTCATGGCTAGTTCTTACTTGATAGGGAACAAATGAAGACTTATTGCTCCAGTCTAGAAGGAATTAATGGACACCAAAGCTACCACACATGTAAAGAATGAAGGGGTAGCCAGGGCAGTGGCTTGAAATTCAGCAGGTAAAATGGCAATGACAAAGTACAGTTGTCTAAAATCTTACTATATCTCACTACAACAGTAGATGATGTTCTCTTCAGTGTTGCAGTATTCTTTCCAGTAGGGATCTCCTCCTGCCAAGGACAGCCCAGTGTCTGGCCAGTATGCCAAAGCCTTTAGATCTTGTATGCGCTGTATGTCACACACATGCTCCTCATACAGGACACAGGGCATAAAGGTGACATACGAACACAGTTACCCGAAGTGAATTTTCTCAGAAGAGAGCAGTCTACATAGGACAAAAAAGGCCATGCCCATCAAGAAGGAGAAAATGCAAATGGAAAAGAGAGACCCTTGGCCAGAAGGGGAACCAAAACAAAATCCAAAAGAAAAAAAGGGGGTTGGATGGAGGGTGCAAATACTGCAACATTGAAGAGAAGAACATCTACTGTTATGGTAAGATTTTACACAACTATACTGTCTTTCTACATCACTGTTGCAGTATTCTTCACAGTAAGGAGAGTACAAATCTCAAGATCATAAGATCATAGGAGGTTACTACACTACTGGCCATTAGGCCTCTATAAGCTTAGCCACGTTATACCCTTGGCTCCCTTACGGACCAAGATATATAGTCTATGTTTGTGCAGGAATCTAAGATCAGCACCGGCTGTCACTGTCTAAGAGGGACATAGGTGAACCCCCCTCAGTGTAAATTTACGGTTTCCCATCCAATTGTCCAGGTCATGCTTAAATAGGTTCATTGAGGAGCTGTTTTACATGAACTGGGAGTTTGTTCCAGAGGAGTGGCAACCTCTGGGAGACATGTCTGTCTCTCTAGCATGTTCTGTTAATACCGCAGGCTAGATTAAGATCCCTAGAGCAAGTGAATTTTGTCCCACAGACTTGCAGATGTGCAGCAGCTTCATCAAGGCAGGATCTGAGACTGCTTGCAGGCCAGGCACAAGTCACCTCTAAGCAAGTCTATACGTTACTGAGTAATGTGATAGGGCCTTCAATCTGTCCATAAAGGTCATGTGTTGTATATGCCCTGAATTTTCTTGGTGAGAAACCTCTGAGATCTTTCCAGTTGCTGCAGGTGTCTGGTGAGGCACATACAGAAGGGAGCAATTTACTCATTATTGGTCTGATGAGAGCTAAGTATAGGGGAGTTATAACCTCCTTAGCTTTGGATGCTATACCCTTGCTTATGAGGTGTGCAATGTAGATGGCCTTCCTTAATATTGTGGACACCTGATAATCAAAATTAAAACTACCAACTTGTATTCCTAAAACTCTCACCACTGAGTTTGATCTTAGGGGACATTATTAATGCTGTAATTAGCAGGGGTTTCGACAATGCATTTTTTATATTCAGTTTAAGTCCGTGGCTTTGACATCAATCATTTGCCTGTGTAAGCCATTTTTTGTAATATGTTAACATCTCTGGGGGTTTTGATGATAGCACCAAGTTTGCAGCCATCAGCAAACTTGGTAAGCCATAGGCCATCTATTTTCACCTGGACTTCTGAAAAATAGATACCAAGCAGTAGAGGGCCTAGCACAGATCCCTGTGGAACACCACTGGTAATAGGTCTGCTAGTAGAGACGGCATCCCCAATTTTTTTTAAACACCTTTATTGAATTATCACTTGTGACACTGGCACATTTACATTTACATGAAAGTAATCATACTGTATTAACAAGTTAAAATTAACAAACATTATGCTTCACATATACTGCTATATATCATACAACCTAAGCAACATTAACTAAATTATTCAGTTCCTGCCCACCCCTTTTTTAAACAATATCTTTATTAAACCATCACTTACGACATAAGCAATTATGTATTTATATAAATGAAAAACCACACTGACACAATCCTAGTTGCAAGCATTTTATATCACAAACCATAATGACACTCCCAACTGCAGACATTATACATCACTTATAATTTAGCCAATCATTTTCAGTCAAACATTACATAGGTCATTTAAGTCCTGCCTTCTTTAAAACCTCATTCCTCCCATGTATGTACTGTTCCCACAATTCCCATTTTTTCCTACGCAGTTTGCTCCTACCTTTTTCTAAAGCTTTCAATTCCAATTGTTTTCTCTCTGTTACTATATTCACTACTTCTAATATAGCTGGTTAAGATTTTGGATTTCAATTTTCTAGTAATTGCTTTTTAGCAGCCACCACAGAGACAGGAAGGCCTCACACCATGTTTAGGCAATTCAGACTCTGTATCATAGCTCAGAAAAATCATCTCCCTCGCCACACCAATCTGCCCACCCAGCATCTCAGACAGTGCATCCCGCAGGGCATCCTTAAAGCCCACCAATTCACTGCACTCCCAGAAAATACGTTCTCAATTACCTCATTCTTCCCTGTCACACCTCCATCATATTGTATGTGTTCTGTTTGTGAGCCAGTTGGCTACCCATCTAGTGACATAAGGGTTAATCAGTACCTGGGTGAGCTTCTCAATGATGCCTGAGAGAGGGATTGTGTCAAAGGCCTTGGCTAGGTTGAAAAAGGCAGAGTGAACTGTTTTGCCTTTATCCAGGGTCTTGGCGACATTCTCGAAGAAGTCCACCAGGTTTAGCAGGCAGGATCTGCCCTTAACGAAGCCAAACCGGGTCGGGTCACAAGTTTGAAGGTCACATATACCCTTGTTGATAAGATCCATACTAATTTTCTCCATGGCCTTGCAGATAAGGCTGGTGAGGCTTATGGATCTATAGTTCCTAGAGTCAGCTGAGGGACCCCCTTTGGGCAAGGGGATTACATTTGCTGTTTTCTACTCAGCTGGGACATAGTCGGTGCTTAGACTGAGACTGAATAGCGTGCTCAGTGGTTACACTAACTCCTGTTTTAGACCATTTAATAAGCAGCCTGGGATGTTGTCTGGTCCCATAGAGGCTGTGTGTTTGGCCTTGGTGACAGAGACTATGACCTACTCTCTGGAGATAACAGGCAGAGGACTGGTGACAGGTATGTTAAAGGGTAGGTATGTTACAGGGTATGATTGGTGGGGATGGAGGGGGGTGAAGTTTTTGCCAAACCTGCCTGCTAGCAGGTTCAGTATAAGTGGTACCTTCTGCAGCTAGTCTGGCACAAAGCTGAGCCTTCCCTTTTAGATTTCGGGTGTAGCTAAAGAATACTTTGTGATTTACCTTTGCTAGGGATGCTAATTTAGTTTCATAATTAGCTTTAAGAGTACCTTACAAGATGTCTAATCTGCTTGTTTATGCTTTGGAGGGTGTTCTTCCTTTACTAGGACCATTCCCTCTTGCTTTTTGACAGCAGTTTCTTTCCCTTATTGTACAACCTATTTATGCTGGATGTCCACCAGAGTGGTTTATTTTTTTCATGAGGATTTTGACTTGATCTGTTCTATACATTTATACAGATGTTTATAAAGGACATGTGTGTACACCTCAGTATAGGGGTCACTGATATCAGTGTTGGCAAGGGGTGTGAAACTACTGATGCTATCACTCAGTAGGCTATAGTTTGCTTTGCAGAAATTTTTTTTAACCTTTCTGCTCGTGAGGGTGGGTCAGGTACAATCATTACTTTGAACAAGACTGATTTATGACTGTACTTTACCAGGGAGGGCCCCACCCAGACTTTACCAGAGAGGGCCCCACCCATGGGGCGGTGCAGCGATCCCCCATGTTGGTGAGCACTATGTCAAGGATGTTAGAGCCCCTTGTGGGGGTGCTGACTATCTGCTCCAGAGCATTTGTGTTAAACTTCAGGAACCTTTGGGTGATTGCATTTGTGCTCATATATGTTACCCAATCGATGGAAGGATAGTTAATGTAACCCATGACCAGGGTATTTGGCTGTACTTAAATATGTCCACGTAGGCTGTGTGGTTTTTGTGGTTCATAGTATGGAACCTACAGCTAACAATGATGTGGAGGGGGGGTCTTTCCTACAGTTAGTTGGACTTGAAGTAACTCTATGGAGTTGTACTGTTTAACCAGTCTGGAGCTGTGCATGTTTTTAATGAAGATGGATACTCCTCCTCCTCCCTTGTTTTTTTCATGTTTGTTGTGTGGTCTGAACATGTGAAAGGCATTGTAGCCCTGCATGGCCGGGGTACTCTGAGGCCTTGAACCACATCTCTGTGACTGTACAGACAGCATATTCCAGGGTGAGAGTCCGAGTTAGACTCCTAGCATAAAGCAGTATAACCCCCTGAGTTTGACTCTGGAGGATATTTTTACATCGGGAATTTTGTTCTTATGACATTACCTAAAAAAAAAAAAAAAAAAAAGAACTATGGGGAGGCATGTAACTTTGCAAGCAATCTAAATCCTAGAGGCAACAGGTGAAGACCACCTCTGGCAAAACAGCATGGTCTGTCGAACATATCATCCCAGGCTGTCAGATATTGGAACCCCCTGGACTGACACCAGAAGCTAAGCCAATTGTTGAAGGCAGTCATTTGGGAGGTGGAAGGCTGGGAAGAGCCCTCAACAAACCCATGCAGAGTGGCTTCAAGGATGGAATTCGTGTCCAGCCCTTTGAAGAAAGCACCAGAAGAGGCAACAGCCCCAGTGCAGTGAGCTCTAATGGAAGTAAACAGACAGCTGGTCCATTCTCCTACCAGGGGTACAAACATCCTTGACCTTGTACTCACGAACATAGGTGTGCAGATGTTCCTCACCCAATGTAATATATTCACTGGTCAAATCTGACCATGCAACAATATTACTTAAAATGAAAATTAAATCAGAGGATCCAGCGAAACTAAAACCTTTAGGAACTATTCCAAGGCTAACCTCCTTCTACTAAGCAAAACCTTGGCTAAATTTCAAGCACCCCCAAACCCGGTAAACACCATAGCATACACTGAGCTATTTACAAAATACCTAAACAGCCATACTGATAGCTGTACAGAGCAGGCTGTGTCCATTCGCATTAAGAAGAAGACAAATTCAAAAGACAAGCTACCCTGGTGGAATCACAATATCAAACGACTGCACAACAAAAGAAAAAAAAAATCTTAGTCAAGCGTAGGAGGAACAAAGTCAAACATACTAAAACGCCCCCTGACTGATCTAAACAGGCAGCTAAGAGGGTTAATTAATACTTGAAAGGCTAAATTTGAAGGAAAAATAGCTTCTCAGGCAAAGCTTTCTATAGCCATGTCCATAACCTCAGAGGAAAAACGCAACAATGTGCATAACTTATTATAAATGGCATCACCTGCAATGAACCAGAGGCCATTGCCAAACTTTTGGCTGACAGGTTCATCTCAAATCCCCCCTCCACCCGATAGTCCAAAGTAAATATCACAACACAATCCCCCCAATCATTACTACAGAACATGTCATCAATGCACTTTCCAAGGCCAAAAACACTGCATTGATTGGCCCCAATAACATCCCAGGATGTTTAATAAATAGCCTGAAACATGAACTCTCTAGTCCACTTGAATCTCTTTTCAACTGGAGTCTTCAGTCAAGTTTTGTGCCCAAGGAATGGAAGATGGCTACAGTCATTCCCCTGCACAAAGGATGACCAACCACTGATGAGGGTAACTACAGGCCCATAAGTCTGACCAGCCTCATATGTAATGCCATGGAAAGAATCATCAATGGATATAAGTAAGGACACAAGTAACCTACAAATGCTGGGGCCATCACAATTCACCTTTGTTACAGCAAGGTCATGCCTATTTAATCTGGTGGACTTTTCTGAGAGGGTCACCAAAGCACTGGATGAAGGTAAGACCTGGCCAAGGTTTTTGATACCATAACCCACTCAGGCATTATAGACAAGCTCACTAATTTAGGTATAAACCCTTTTATCATCCACTGGATAATCAACTGGCTCACTGATAGGACAGAGGACAAGATAGGTGAGGCCACCTCCAATAACAAGCCAGTCACTAGTTGAGTCCCCTAGGACTCGAAACTGGGCCCACTCCTTTTTGACATCTACTTCTCTGAAATGGAAGCAAATGCTGAAAGTTTATGGCTGACAGTTTGCAGATGATTGCAAGATGGGGGTTATCATCGACTCACTTGCAGACACTAACATTCTTGAAGAAGGTGTATCTCTGACTAACAAATGGAGCCAAGCCATTGTCTTAAACTGAATGCTAAGAAATGTATAATTGTATATTTTGGGAAGTCAACCATGCTGGCTAATTACCATGCTGATAATACACCCCCCCAAGAATCGGAGCAGTGGTCATGGAACTGGGTACGCACACAGACAGTAGCCTTACATTCGACCACTATGTGGCCACAGTGGTGAGGAAATCCTTTTATGTTGCACAACTTATACGTAAGGACAGGACATTTGGGTCCAAAAAGGTCATTATCTCACTGTATTCTGCCTTTATCAAACCAATCACAGAGTAAATTATTCCCTTTGGTATGTACCTGACCAGGCATATGCAATAACTAGAGTGACCTCAGAGGTTCCTTAGAAAAAGAATATAAGAGAATTCTGATGAGAAGGGGGTGTTTGGCCAGGATGAGCACTGACTAGAACTAGTTTTATCTAGCTCTGCCACTTTAATAATTTCTGACAGGATTTATTTTTCATAAACAATCCTTTTCTTTTTATTTCTTCATATTTTGGATACTATGAACACATCCTAGGATTGTTTCAAATAATTATATAACTTTATTGAAATTTTCCTGCCAAAAACCTTCTGACAACATATTCCGTTATCTCAGACTGAAAGATAAGTCATTCTAAGACCAATACTATGGACACTTTTCTCAAGAAAGAAATTTTATCCTTAGCAACTAATATACAAGAAATGTCACTGAACTGGATAACACGGATACAAAGACAGACGTCTTTGAAGAGAAATGCTCAAGACAGATGGACTTGACTACAACTACAGAAATCTCAGATTTCAGACATTGAACAATCTCTTAATGATGTAGATGGAAGACTACAGGAGGGAGAAAATAATACTAAATTTTTATTAAAGCAAAACACAGCACTCCAGAATAAATATGAAGATCTAGAAAACGGATCTCGTAGAACTTGAGGATTTTTGGTCTACCAGAAAACATAGAAGGAAAAATGGTGAGTTTTTAAACTTCTTGGTTTCCATCTGTTTTAGACCTTCCAGAAGCCTTTCATGAAAGGGCTCACAAATCACTTGTTACATCTTCAAAAAAATAATAATCTAGATCAGCAATAGTGAGATTTATGTCTACATAAGATAAAGAATTAGTTTTGAAAACTGCCTGGGTCAAATCACCCATAAAAATAAAAGACAATATTATATGCTTTGATAATGACTATTCAAATGCTGTTATTTCTAAAAGAAAACTTTTTCAGCCTTTAATTAAAGAACTAAAGAAAAATCAGATAAAAGTACACCTCTTATTCCCAGGCAGACTGAAATTGTTTCTTATTGATGGCATAAAAATATTTGATGATTTGGACTCTGCAGTAACATTTGTAAAAACAAACAACATTTTAGATAAACTAGAGGATATGGAATGGTCAAACATCTCCCTGAAAATAATTGCAGAGAATACCAGTTGGAAATCAGCTGAAAGATAAATAACCATCTTAACCAAGCAAAATGTGTTTGTTTTTTCTTTTTCATTTCTCCTCTTTTCATTTTGAGCTAATAAAGCACCTGGAATTTATTGAGAGGATATGTTTTGGACTGTCCTGCTTTGTGCATTAAAGGATGGGAAATGGATACACATAGGAACTTGCATACCTGTGTCTCCAGATTCCACAGTTTGTTGAAACAACTACCTAGAGATAAATTAGTTTGAACTTGATTATTTTTGTTTTATATATATATATATATATATATATATATATATATATATATATATATATATATACACACACACATATATATATATATATACACACAGGACCTCGGTCTATTTGTTCCCTTGGATTGGTTCTTTTATTTTGGGTATGCATTTGTCTGTCACACACGTGTTGATTTTATTGAAACATGTTTAACTGCCTTATTTGACTCTGTTTATTTTTGGATCAACGGTTCTCACACAAGTGTACGTATTTTAACATTGAAAAGAAAGCCTTCGGCTTTTGAGACGTCTTTCAATATATGAAGCTCTTTCCGAGGCAGTTCCCGCTATTAAACTCACCTTTTTAGTTCCAAGGAACTGATCTCGAGCCATTTCAGTGCTCGCTGCTTCACTAGGTTTTAGCGATCAAGTGGATGAGGAAATCCAACCTTTGACCTCACAAAGCAGGAACAGGATGGAACACAAACGCAAACAGCGTAACTCTGTTTATGCCTGTTAAATCATTTAAAAGCTAACATTTCAGTACATTTTACTAAAAGAGACATACAGGATTCAAATAAATGTGTCCCTATTTCCACACATGCTGTTGGACAATGTATTTGCGGTTTTAGTCCACTAATTTTTATTCTTGAACAGCTCCTTTTGCTGAATTCAGGTAAGGAGTCAATATAATAATTCAGATATCCCTCTTCTTTCTCCTGTTGTCAGAGTATATGCCTAAACACTCATTTTATTGTAAATATGAGGAGGAGAAAGACTATAAGAAGAAAGGAAGGTGGAAGAGGAAAAATAAATAGCAACTATTGTTTTACTGCTGACTTAATTGTTATTAGTTGCCCTTGCTAATTAAATGCCTACATTTAAAATATGTACTTTCTAATAGACAAGATAAAAACAGTACTATACTTAGAACAGAACAAACGATCATTTCTGTGAGGTGTTTTTAATGTCACTGTCACGGAGTCTTGTTAGTCATACACAGCCTAAAGTATTCGAATTTTTTTTTTAACATACATGGACCCTCATTTCTTTGTCTTCAAAAGTAATCTGATGCAAAAGCATATTTACCTGCAATTTTTAAGTTTGGCCATTTGGTGGCAGTATTAAATCAATCTTGTACTTATATTAAAAAACAAGTTTAAGATTTCTATTGAGTTTTTTGTATACATTTTATTTCTATGTTAACTATTTAACATTTTTTTAGTTAATGTTGATCTCATATTTATTAACAACCTTGAAATATTGCAGACATTGACTTAACTGCTATCATTAGCTGTATATAAACAAAAAATGCATTAAGTAATATAGGGCAATGACTTTTATTTTGACATTTACAGTAAACTGAGAATATAACCTATGTTTTTAATGCAATAATTTAACATTAAGTAGAACTGCATAAAACTGTGTATTGCTATACAGCTCTCTGAATTGTATATCTCCAATTCAAGCTTCTTTTTCACTTTTACCATAAAAGTTATATTATGCTTAAAATGTTCATACACCTTTCTAATCAGCTTACTGTCTATTCTTATAAAGAAATACTCTTGAAGTAGCTTGTGAACCTAGATTTTAAAATGTGAGGCTTAGTACAAGATAAGTGATCTACAATTAATGCCTCACCTTGGATCTTGTGTGTGTGTATATATGTGTGTGAAAATTTGTTAATATATAATTACATATGTCATTACTACATTCTGACTCAAAATGATACATGGGAGCGTTAGACAGCATTAAAGAGGAAACCAAAAGTAAAACTTTCTCAATTTCCATTTAAGTTCATTTGATTTCTATTTGGTAACATCATTTCATATTGTTTTCACTTTGCTGTCTTACATATAACGTGACAACCTATAGATATTAAAATAATTTATTGTAATCTGAAAAATAATAGTATCTATTAAATATTTTGTCTGTAAATTATAGGATACATGGAATACCTATATCAATATGTTCTATTTCAAAACGAAAATCTTTATAATTTTGAGTAGTGGGGGGGATTCAACTGTTTTTGGTGGTAGGTTGGCTAACTTAAACAGGTTTCCTGTTTAAGTTGGGAGTTTCTCTAAACTCCATGAAAGGGGCAAGGACTTACAGATTTTTCATATCTTTGTACATAGTTAAATTTTGTTCTTATTCAGTGTCTGGATTTAAAAATAAAAATGATAAATGTTTTTGCTACACTTTTTTTTAGACCACGGATTCTACAAAACCTATCTTAATATTATTGGTATAACAACTGTTGTTCATAAAATCAATGTATCAATGATCATCACCCAGGTGAGCCCAAAACATTGTTACTCATGTCACTCAAAGTGTCAATCAATGAACGTTAATGGGTTAAACAATAATTGCAAGAGGGGAAGTTTATATAAATATCTGAAACCCTTTAATCCTAATGATGTATTTTTGCAAGAAACACATCTCTTAAAGGATGACATAAATAGACTTAGTAATAAAAAAATATTCAGTAGTATCCAGCTCTCATCATCATCAGAAAAAAGGGGTGTTACAATAGTATGGAACAATCCTTTACCCTATACTAAAATAATAGCTACATTTAATGATGATAAAGGTGTGCTTTGTACTGTTACACTGGAACTTAATAGGAAAATATATAATTTAATCAACATATACTGGATTCCTGGGATTGGATTTCACACAAACACTTAAACCAAATAGTACAATTATCTAAAGGAATTATTATCATAACAGGAGATTTTAATTGTATAGTCAATGAAAAAGACTCAACTGCTCTTAGCAAGAAAAGAGTATCATTATCAGCAAAAAATCTAACTGAATTTGCTGACGTATATCATATTAAAGACCTCAATGATTTTGCTGATCCAGACTCTCTTTTTTACACACATTTCTCTAATAGACATGGTACACAATCCAGAATTGAGTTTATATCTCTAATCTGTTAATAACCTAAGTTAAAGTACATTAGTGCCCATACATATGTCTGGGATGCTTTAAAAGCATATCTTTATGGGAAAATAAGTTGGTATATTAATAGAAAAATAGTGGGAAAAGGAATTACACACTCTTCAAGAGAAAACTGATAAGCTAAAACTACATAACCAAATAAACAAAACTAATAAGATTGAAGAAATTAAGACTCTGAATAGTAAATGTTTAGAAATTTTGAATCATAAGACTAAGATTAGTTTTGAGAGATTTAAATTCATAAAGTTGTCTACCAACTCTAAGGCATTAAATAAATTGGCTATAAAGACCAACAGATTTAGCAAGTTTTACCATATTAAAGAGATCTATTCAGATAAAAAAAGAAAGTAGCTGAAACAGGAGATATTCTAATTGAGGTCAAAGAAAATTTCAACAAAATTAAACAGTGCTCTGTTACATTAGATTCTAAAGATCTGGTAAGATCTTTTATTAAAATATACACCACAAATAAACGAACAGAACTACAGATTAATGCTCTACATAAGCCAATCTCAGTGTCAGAAATCAAACACTAAATTAACATTTTAAAACAAAACAAGGCCGGGTAATGATGGAATTATTCTGGAAATCTATAAAATAATACCCAAAGAAGCTCTAACCTTACTACATCAAGTTTTTTTTTCACAATGTCAAGATTAAATTAATATACCTCCCTCATGGAAATGCACTCTTATATCTCCCATATTAAAAAGATGGATAAAGACCCTTCCAGATGTTCCTCATATAGACCAAGCTCTTTATTGAACATAGCATAAATAGATATGAGTATTTTATAATGTAACAGATGAAAAAAATCCCTTCCATTTCTAAATGAAGATCAAACAGGATTTATCCTGAATAGAAACACATATGACAGTATTAAGAGAGTGCTAACAGTTATACATCATGATTTTAATTCAAAGAAAAATTTAACTCTTCTAGGTTTGGACATGAACTGCACTTATAATTCGGTTAACTGGGACTACCTTTTTTATACATAAGAAATATTTAATTTTTCTAACAGATTCATACAATTTATAACAAATCTTTATAAAGGAAGTCAGAAATATATAAAGGTTGGTTCTCATATCTCTCAAAATATATTGATAAACAGAGGAACTAAACTCTACTCTTAACATGGAACCTTTAGCCAATTGTATAAGGATGAGCCCTTACATAAAGGGTTTTAATTTAAAATCTGAAGTACCTTCAAATGTTTGCTGATGACATTCTCCTTACTGTCAATGGAACACATGAAACGTTACAAAATATTGTTGATGTTATGGAACATTTTCAAAAGAATTCTGGTTTAATTTTTAATGATAATAAAACAAAAATACTTTACATAAACTCAAACACTAAATTTTGGGATCAAAAGTTTATTAATTATTTGGTCAAAACAAATTATTTGACTTACTTAGGCATTATATTAACTAATAATATAAATGACATAAGATCAAATTATAATAATTGCATTTCTTCTATATGAAACCTAATAACCAAATTGAATCAATTTCTGTTTACAATGGATGAGAAACTTTCGATTTTTAAAATGATCATACTGCCCAAGATATTCTGTTATACAATCCACATCATTAATGCCACCAAAAACATTGATAAAATAATTTAACAGGATGATCTTGAAGTTTTTGTGGGATTCAAATAGCTGTTATACATCATATGAAAGATTG
The DNA here is from genome assembly GCF_019279795.1 of Protopterus annectens. Taxonomy (NCBI): domain Eukaryota; kingdom Metazoa; phylum Chordata; order Ceratodontiformes; family Protopteridae; genus Protopterus; species Protopterus annectens. Next base: position 588,513,859 of record NC_056733.1, on the reverse strand, counting down.
GTCTCTAGAATGAATAGGGTTGCCCGATATAGAATCACATTCTACATCATCTGCGTTTAAGATCTTCTCTCTACTAATTAATGAACATTATTCAGCTAGATGGAAAAAAATCCAAGAAACCCTCTGCTTTAACACTTATGAAAAGTCTAACTCTAATAAACTCTTAATTTTGAACAATCCATTTATTTGGAGTTCAAAAAATAATTTCATGTTAAACATATTCCCAAACAATTGTCCTTACTACATGAAAGATCTATTAAAGGACTATCAAAATGTTATAATTAAAAATTTAAATTACAAATATTGGAATTTTACAATGTTCCCTATTGCCTATACAAAAGATCTTATTTCAACCTGAAAATTTTCTGACATTCTGCTTAAGGATAAGAATCTTATTTTTTGGTATCAGTTTTTGGAAGGAGATAAATTAATCTCTTTAGAATGCCCAACAATAAAATACGATCTAAACAAACACAGTACAGTTGTGCACACTTACCATAAATGCAGATGTTCGTGTATTCACTGTTGCAGTAATCACATCTGGGTTATCTGCCTGCAGGTAGCCCTCAGCCGACCTGAATACCAGAGTCTTGGGATTTCTGCGTCAGATGCTGCCGCTTCTTCCATGATGTCAGGTCATCAGGGGTATAAAACATACAGCCGACGCAATTACATCAGTTTTTCTTGCCCCAGATGTCATGTACCCCAAAATAGGAAGCTATTATATGGTGTGGAACACCACCAACAAAAAGCAAATACACATGGCATAAGACATGCCAAACCAAAAAGGAAAGGTAAAAGCAAAGACAAGTCAGGGGGCTGGAGGGAGGGTAACCAGGACTGCAACAGTGAATATACATGAACATCTACATTTATGGTAAGTGTACACAACTGTACTATGTTCTTCGTGTTTCACTGTTGCAGTCATCACATTTGGGTTGATTCCCAAAGCTAAGGAAGGGTGGAGGTAGTTAAGAAGCCTTAGGGTTGGCAATCAGGCCCTATAAGACTGCTGTGGCAAATCCTGCTCTGGATTTAGAAAAGATAGGCAAGTGTTAATGCTTGGTGAAGGTGTGTACAGAGCTCCAGGTTGCAGCTTCCAAGATGTCCCTGGTAGGGACTCCCCTGAGAAATACAGTAAAGGTAGATGTAGCCCTAGTGGAATGTGTTCTTATCCCCTGTGGGGTAGGCTTTCCATGGTGTTTGTAGCAGAAATGGATGCAGTGTGCTATCCATTTAGAAATGGTTTGCTTTGAAATGGCCTTGCCCTCTTCCCCTGCAGCAAAGCTGACTAGCAGCTGGTCAGATTTTCTGAAAGGCTTAGTCCTGTCCAGATAGAATCTAAGCTGCCTGTGCACATCCAGGGAATGCAGTATCCTTTCCCCTTTATTCTGAGGATTAGGGAAAAAAGTTGGCAAGTGAATGGACTGGTTTAAAGCCACACTAGACACCACCTTGGGCATAAAGGATGGGTTAGTACTGAGGGAAACCCTGTCCGCATGGAAGATAATGAAGGGTTCCACTGTCATAAGGGCCTGCAGTTCAGACACTCTTCTTGCTGAAGTGATGGCTAGAAGTAAAGCTGTTTTCCATGAGAGGAATTTTAACTCTGCTGTAGCAGCCGGTTCAAAGGCTGGCAGTGTGAGTTTTTCCAATACAAAGTTAAGGTCCCAGGCTAGAGTGGAAGCTCTCCTGGGGGGGTCTTAAATTTTTGGCTCCTCTAAGGAACTGTTTTACCACAGGATGAGAGAAGAGGGGTAGCTCAGTATTATAATGAGCTGAGATGGCAGAGGCACGAATCTTAATTGAAGAGAAGGATAGGCCCTTGTGGAGCATTTCTGAAGGATAGGCCCTTGTGGAGCATTTCTGTTAAGTAGTCTAGTATATGACATAAGCTGGGCACAGTTGTGTCCATCCCCTGATATTGTACAAGAACAGTATCTTTTCCACTTTTCTGAATAGGATTTTCTAGTACTAGGCCTCCTTGCCTCAAGAATGACATCCAGCACCTGCTTACTGAGGGTTGTTGGTGATGAGTTCAGGTGATCAGCCAGGCTGCAAGGTTCATTGTCTGTAGCGGAGGGTGCAGAATCTGGCCTGCCTGCTGAGAAAGCAGGGAGGGAGTCTGAGGCAGCTGCCATGGTTGTAGCACTGTCAGACTGTGCAAAAGAGGTTACCAGTGCTGGCGTGCAATCAGGATTGTCCTTAGCTTGTCCGGTTTGAGCTTTAGTAGAACCTTCAAGAGGAAAGGAAGAGGGGGAAAGGCATAGACTGAGAGGCTTTCCCAGGTTAAGGACAGGGCATCCACTTTACAAGCTTGGCTGTGGGGAGTTCTGGTGCAGTACTTGTTCAATTGATAGTTCTGAGGGGAAGCAAACAGGTCCACCTCTGGTGTCCCCCACCTGTCCCTCAAAAGTTTGAATATTTTGGGTTCCAGTTACCACTCATGTGGGTCCATGAGATTTCTGCTTACGTCATCTGCCAGTGAATTTAGTTTGCCTGGCAGGAATTGTGCTTGTAGGTGTACTTGGTAGCTCAAGGCTGTGTTCCACAGAGACATGGCTAGCATGCAGAGTGGGTAGGAATGGGTTCCCCCTGCTTGTTTATGTACCACATAACTGTGGTGTTGTCCGTCTTTACCAATAGTTGTTCTGGAAGAATAAGGCCTTTGAAGGCTGTCAGAGCATTCTGTACAGCTAACATTTCTTTTTGATTGATACGCAGATGCATCTGTTTTGGGTTCCATCTGCCCTGAATGCACTGCCCTGCCATGTGAGCCCCCCATGCATAGTCTGATGCGTCTGTTGTTAGGGTTTGGGCAGCAGGGGGGGGTAGAGTGAAAGACAGTCCCTTGTTGTGGTTGCAGGCCTCTGCCCACCAAAGGAACTCTGTCCTTAGGCAAGGAATGACAGGAATCATTGTTTCCAGGTCCTGAGAATGTTGACACCACAGACTTTTTAGGTACCACTGAAGTTTCCTCATATGCAGTCTTGCATATGGAATTAACAGAATGCAAAAGGCCATGAACCCCAGGGCTTGCAGTATTTTTCTTGCAGATAGCTGGGTTTTGGTGGCCAGTAGACTGAAGTAGTTTGTCAAATAAATATGTTTCTCTGGAGTGAGGAATGCCAAGCTTGCTGCCAAAAATACCATCTGTTGGCAGGATACTAGGTGTGATTTATTTTCATTGATGATGTACCCCAGTGAAGTTAGAAGTCTCTTTACAAATGCCAGGTGCTGCAATAGCAAGTCCTGACTTATTGCCTGAATCAGGCAATTGTCCAAGTATGGGTAAATCTGAATACTTTTCTGCCTGCAAAATGCAATGGCTGGAGCTAGGCACTTTGTGAATACCCTGGGTGCAGTAGATAAGCCAAACAGAAGTGCAAAGAACTGATAGTGCATAGAGCCTGCTCTGAAGCGTAGGTACTTCCTGCAAGATTCCCTTATGGGGATGTGCAGATAACCTTCTTTTAAGTCTAGGGTTGCAAGCCAGGAATCCTTGGCTAGCATAGGAAGAAGCTGTTGGAGAGTTAGCACTTTGAATTTTAGAGCCACCAGAAAGGTGTTGAGCATAAACAGATCCAGGATAGAACGCCAGGAGTTTTCTTTTCTGGTAACCAGAAACAGTCTGGAATAAAAGCCTTGCCCCCACTGTTCTGCTGGGACAGGTTGAATAGCCTTGATGCTGAGGAGAGAAAGTACTTGCTTTTGGGCCTCCGCCCACTGGTTTGGGGGGAGGTCTGCCCATCCACTTAGGGCTGGGGTGAGTGGAAGTGGAATCGGTATCCTAGGGAAACAAGGTTTAAAACCCATTTGTCTTGGGTAATGTATTCCCAGTTTTTTGCATGCAGGACAAGTTTTCCTCCTAAAGGTGCAAGTACTTGGGCAAGGCTTGGAAGAGTTAAGGATAAGTCATTGTGCAATTTTACCATAGGGTGGTGGTTTACTATTCCCTGTTTTGGATGTGGGAGCACCCCACTGCTTAGATCTGTGCATAACCTGAGACCGAAGTCTTGGTGGTCTGCTGCTCCTGGGTTTGGACTGAGAAGGCCTGGAAGGGACTGGAAAGGACCAGTTCTTCGAAGGCCAATGCCTACTGAATCTAGGTGGCTGTACTTGTAAGAAATCTTTAACAGTTTGCATAGATTTAGCTTTCTCCTCCATCCTTTTGAGGACGACTTCTGCTTTATTGCCAAATAGGCGCTCTTGGTTTAAGGGTGCATCCAGTAATTTTGCTTTGACATGATCTGGCAAGTTTTGCTCCTTAAGCCAAGCATGCCTTCTAAGAACAGACCCAGTGACAGCAGCTCTGCAAGATGCTTCTAAGGCATCAAACCCACATTGCAAAGTATGTTTACCAACTTGGTTAGTAGAATGCATTAAATCTTGTAAATCTTTGTGTTCTGCACAGTCAGGAATCAACACCATTTTCTGTTTAATTAGTTCCATGATATGCTGCTGATACTTTAACATATGAAACTGGCAATTTAAAGCCCTAATGGCCAGAGTAGCAGATGTGTAAACCTTCTTTACCCCATCTGTCTAAAGCCCTAGAATCCCTGCCCGAAGGGGTAGGATTTTTGGCAGTAGTAGCTTTAATGCCTTTAGGTCCTTGGGAAATGGTCTCGGGATCCGCAGTAGAATTCTTGAAAAGGAATTTGTGGGAATCAGTTACTCTATAGTACCTGTCAGGTTTCCTGGGGGCTGGAGGCAAAGTATCTGGGGTAAGGCTGGATTCCAAGAAAACATAATCTACAATCTCCAGAACAGGAGTGATAGCTAGAGGTCTGTGCTGAGGCAGGTTTAAAAATTCCCTGAGAATCTTTTTGGACTGAGAGTAGTCCTGGCTCTCCCAGCGGAAATGCTCTCTAAGGGTATGCAGGGTTTCACCAAAAGAAAAATCTTCTGGAGGGTAAGCAGAGGGAATGGAATCCTCTGCATCAGAATCCTCATAGGTGGATAAGGGAATGTCCTGGCAGTCGGAAGGAACAGAGATATCAGATTCCTGATGAGAAGAATCAGAAAGAAAATCAGTTCTAGGTCTCTGAGGGGGAAGGCTGGCTTCCCCTAATTAAGGTAATAAGGTCTTCAGCCATTCTAATTTGTTTTTGTGGCATGTGGGCCTGAGAATTTGCTTTGGTCTGTTTCCAAGGCGTAGTGCGCACTTTAGGCCTGAGAAATTAGGTATTTTTGGCTTGAAACAAAGTCATCAGTTTAACATGAAAATCGGAAGGCCTGAATACACCCTCAGAAGCCGGTGCCTTAAAAGCAGCTCTGGACCCATCCAAGGTGAAGACATCCGCAGGTTCCACAGACGAAGAAGCATCTCGCGGCATACTGAATGGGTCTCAGTAGAGGCCTGCGAATCTGCAGAAGTGGGTATCAGGGGCTGTGAAAGCGCCTCACTGAGTACCGGCAGACTAGCTTAACGGTAGCATCACTGGCAGTTTTGGACCTATGCAGTCTGTCACTGTCTTTATCCTTAAAATTTTTTGGAAGATCGGTAGTTGGATGGCTTATTGAAGCCATTTCGGAGTACGGAGTTCGAGAGCAAAATAATTTAGCTACAAAAATTTCCCAACGACGAATAGTTTGAGTGTTGAACAATGCACAAAACCGACAGCGAGGGACGTCGTGGTCTGGGCCTAGACAGGTGACACAGTAAGAATGAAAATCTCTATGAGATATTTGCTTTCCACAGGCAAGACAATTTTTTCTGACATTGGTTAGAGCAAGAAAAAAGGATCCCCAATGGGGTACTTATCTTGTCAGAAGACTTTAGGTCTGAAACTCGAAAATGAAAATTTCAGGAGTCGGCCGTCCGGCACTAGTGAACTACTACTCCTTCGGTAACCGCCCGGCAAGAAAGACGGATGTAATGGCATCGGCTACATGTTTTATACCCCTGACGACCTGACATCATGGAAGAAGCGACAGCATCCAACGCAGAAATCCCAAGACTCTGCTATTCAGGTCGACTGAAGGCTACCTGCAGACAGATAACCCAAATGTGATGACTGCAACAGTGAAGCACGAAGAACATTTATGGTTACAGCTCCAAACATTTAAACAATTCATGACAGATGAAATCAATTATATTCCACTAAACTCAAGAACACCACTACCCAAACTAATAAAAATTTTAACCAGCCTCACTCAAAGGTACATTAAATGAGTGTAGCCTTTCAAGAATTTACAGAATAATCAACAAGGAAATAAAAAGTATATCAGATAATTATTGGAATTACTTTAGCTTAATTAATAATAACCCACCTTCCAATGATAAGAACATAATTCTGGAATCATCCAAACTACATCCTCACTTAAATGGAGATTATACTCATGGAAATTTCTCAACAGAGTATTTTATATACCCCATAAACTAAAACTGATTAGTAAAGAAAAGATAATGTGTTGGAAATTTAAATAAGAGACCAAAGCAGATTAGGCACATATCTTCTATGACTATATAGCTTTGGAACAATACTGCAATAATATTAATAATTTACTTCAAATCCTGTTCTCTGATATACTTGTTTTACCTAAATCTTTGACTTTATTTAACACTCTGATTCCTAAATGTGTCAGAAGAATTAAGCATCCTTTTTTATGGTCTATTTTGACAGTTGCTAAAAAAATCATAACCAGAAATTGGAAATCTAAATCTTCTCCTTCATTTATAGAATTCAAGAATGTTCTTGCTGAACTATATCAACTAGAAACAATGACTATTAAATCTAAAACTATTAGAATATCTTACTCTTATAATCTGTGGTTGAATCTAAAAATTTTACTAGAATGCAACCTACACAATTCCTATGTGTATTGTCAATTATTTTAAGTAGATTGTTAATTTGTTTATTAAACAAAACAGTATAAAACTTCTCTGTGTGGAAGATTTTCAGTCCATATATTTCTAGTTAATCACTGTATATTAATCAGATCAGACAATAGTAGTAGAAGTAGCGAAGGTAAACTCGTCAAGTCAAAAAGTAATAATAGAAAATATATAATTCTACAGCATTACTAAGTATTCGAAAGTAATCCAAGCAAGGCAGGCAGTCTGTTTCCAGTCGAAAATCCTTTATTAAGTACACAGACAAGCGATCCAAGTAAAACAAAAATAGAAATATAAAAATAGAGTAATAATTTCCTCACAAGCTTTCTAAATATATATATATATATATATATATATATATATATATATATATATATATATATATATATATACTTTTTATCAGGCATGGGAGTGGTTGATTGTGCTGTAAAACAAAGTGTTATTGGTACATATGTTAAATTCACATCCCTTCCCCCATCAGTATGACATTCGAGCTGGTCCTGCCCTACCTAGTAGCTGTCATAATAATATATAGCCCTAATGTACTTTAATGGTACATCTTATTTAACCAAATTATTAAGTAGATTATTAAGTCTGTGATTTTATACAAGGCAATATACTACATGGCTGGAAATATATCAACCTTAGTTCATTTTGCGATCAAAAATTATATATACATATACATTTGGCATGTAAAAATCAGTTTCTATTTTCATAACCTATTGTTAACACAGATCGCTTTCGTCCTTCTAGACTTCTTCAGGTCTGTGTACAGGAACCCTAAAAACCTATATAATTGTATAATTAGTTAGCATTGTTATTACCATCATTTTGAATAAAGTGGAAAAAAAGAGAACCAGAAAAAATAAAAATAAAAAAAATATATGTATGATGATGGAAACAAAATATACACTTAAATTTCAAATGATTTAAAATGGTATTTAAAACCAATTTGTAGAAAAAAAATAAAATAAAATACAATTAGTCATGTAAACAATGTGGCAATTTTCTAAGTTCCAGTGCACTTTTAATTGAACAGTAGTAGTTTAGTCCAGGCTTTCTAAAAGAGTTCAGCTTTAATTGCCGCATGAGTTCATGTTTCTCCAGAATATTCGGGATGTCTCCTTCAAGATCACCCATGTCTATGCGATCCAGGATCTGGAACTTAAAACCTGTGTGTCTTTTATGAAGAGAAAGGTTTTTGGCTAGTGCATTATTTTTACATCCAGAGCGGATTTCTGACAGATGACATGGAATCCTTCGCTTGAGTTTATTTACAGTCTTGCCCACATAGAATGTATCACATTCATTGCACTGTGCCCTGTAAATTACTTTTTTAGTGTTACAGTCACCCCCTGCACTGGTTTTAATGATCTTCTTTAAATAATAGCAATAAAAACTATCACCTTGCTGTATAAATATACAAAATGTACAATTAGTTTCACATCTTTTAGTGCTTTTCTCACATGGTCTAGGTTTAAATTCAACAAAACTTCTAATATTCCTGGCCTTCCTATAAACAAATGATGGGGCTTCACCTAAGATGTTAATCAGAAAAGGGTTTCCTGTGACAATGCCCCAGTTTTCTTCAATAATATTTTTGACACTGTGATAATCCAAAGTGAATGTCAGGATGCAGCTATTTTTGCATTTGTTATTCTCTGTGGGATTCCTTAACATTTTTCTACTGGGGAGGTTGAGTGAAGGTGCTTCAGTCCTTTTCAGTTCTATAATGGGTTCCAGGATGTTTTTTAACATCTGACCTTCATAGCCTCTCACTAGAAAATCATTCTCTAAGTTGTTCAGGTTTCTCAAAATGGTTCCATCTCTGTGGTAATTCGAGCTAATCTATAGCCTTGGGATTTCACTACATTATACTTGGTTTTTGTAGGATGTAGACTTTTACTGTGGAGTAATAAGTTAACCCTCATTGGTTTTCTGAATAGATCAGTGGTGATTCTGTTACTGTTGGTGTCCTTGGAAATCTGCATATCTAAGAAAGTGGTTGAAGTACAGCTATGGGAAGAGGCAAACTTCAGGAAGGGGGTTGTTTGATTGAGGTAAGTGATAAAATTTCCAAGCTGCAAGGTGTCACCTTCCCACACAATAAAGACATAGTCAATAAAACGTAAATAGCATGTGATATGCTGCATGTAGTCTGTGTTGTTTAAAACAAAGTCCTCCTCCCATTTGCCCAGGGCTATGTTAGCTATGCTGGGAGCCATGGCAGCCCCCATTACTATACCAGTTTTTTGTTTGTAGTGTTTGCCATTAAAAGTAAAGAAATTGAAGTCCAGTACAAGATTAATGAGCTTGCTTAACTTTTGCAGTTGTGCCTGTGTACCCTGATTATGTTTCTTAAAAGACTACATAGCTGCTGTTATAAGGTAATTGTGAGGGAGCACTGTGTACAAGGATTCCACATCAATAGTTACCAAAATACTGTCAGCTTCCACTGTAATGTTTTTTATTTTCTTCAAAAAATCCATTGAATCTCTTATGTATGACTTATTCTTTTCTGCTAGAGGTTTCAGCAAGTAATCAAGGTAAATGGCTGTGGCTTCAGTAAGGGAACCTCCACTTGACTGGAAACAGACTACCTGCCTTGCTTGGATTACTTTCGAATACTTAGCAATGCTGTAGAATTATATATTTTCTATTATTACTTTCTGACTTGACAAGTTTACTTTCTCTACTTCTACTACTATTGTTTGATCTGATTAATATACAGTGATTAACTAGAAATATATGGACTGAAAATCTTCCACACAGAGAAGTTTCTTACACTGTTTTGTTTTTAGACCCACTACACTTTAGTGGGTTGTTTTGAGACTTCGGGGATACCACGGAGATTACTTGTTTTTAATTTGTTTATTACCGATGTACATACTTTAGTTGTTATACTTATTTGTAAAAGTATTTTCTTTTTTTTCCACACACAGTTTCTTTAACGTATTTCTGAGTGTGAGTCTTGTATTGTTAAAACTTAATAAAAAATTGTTTAAAAAAAAAAGAAACAAGAATACAAGGCATAACAAACCTGCCATATGCAGAGTGTCTTAGAGTCCTTTCCCTGTACTCAGTCTCATATAAACTGCTGAGGGGTGATCTATGCCTAGCTTACAAGTATCTGCAAACTCCACACTTATGAATCTCCTACATATTTGTAAGTCAAAGAGTACCAGAAATACAAGGTCTAGGGACCTGAATTTTGTTTGCAACTTAAACAGAACATGCTGGAGAGACAGGTATGGATCCCAGAGACTGCCCCTCCTATGGAACAGGCTTCTCATCCATGTGAAGCTGAGTTTGTCTATTACTTGGTTTAAGTGCAACCTAGACCAGTGCAAAGGGAATAGGAAATTTATACCGGGCCTGGCACCCATGTCCCTTATGGACAAAGGTAGCTTAAAGTGCCAGGCTGTCAATGTCCTATTTGGATACAGGACATCCTTATTCATCTGGGAAAACTCTCTAGGCTTAGAAAGGCCCCCAAGGGTCATTAGCCTAGTAACAGTCTATGAATCTATGAATTTGCCAAGAACAAAATAACAAAAAGAAATTATCTTAGATATACAAAATGAGACAGTTTGCTTAGAAACAGCCAAACCCAATGTCCTGGAATGAAAAGAAATAAAAAGCTGGTCAGATTAGTGAATGGCCTTAGTTTTTATCCAAAAAATACCGGAGCCATCTGTGCAAATCCAAGGTATATAGGACTTTCTCACTAGTAGACTGAGAAGGAAAAAAGAAGGGGGTCAAACTGATTCAAAGACAACTCAATAACCACATTGGGCATAAAAGAAGGATGAGTATAAAGTATCAACTTGTCTCTGTGAAAAAAAACAAAAAAGGGGGATGGCCATAAGGGCCTGAAGCTCAGAAACCTTCTAAGCGGAAGTAAGAGCAAGTAGTAAGACAGTCTTCCAGGTACAATGCTGCAGAGAAGCTGAATATGTAGGCTCAACAGGAGCTTGGGTCAATTTTTCTGAAACAAAATTAAGGTCCCAAGGAAGAGGAAGAGGCTTTCCTTGGGGGCCTAAGATGCAGGATGTTTTTAAGAAACTGTTTGATCTCAAAGTAAGAAGCCAAATGAGGATTCAAGGGCAGACAGGCAGAAAAAGCTGACAAATGGGCCTTTACAAGAACAGGTCAATCCAGACTGCAGCAACCCACATAAATAGGAGTGAACCACAGGAACCCCCCACTGAAAAATGGTCCTGGTTATGGGCATGGTACCAGACAGAAAATATCTTCCATTTGAACATACGAGACTTTCTGGTTACGGGTTTTCTTGCCTCCTGTAAAACCCTAAGCATGTCCTCAGAAAAGAGGTATCTAAAAGGGATCAAAACTCCATCACCCGCAGTGTCAGATAAAGAGTGGACAAGTGAAGATGGATGAGTAACCCCTTGTCCTATATGAAGAGATCCAACAGTGAGGTAACCTGTGATGACTGCCCCTAGACAGATGCACTAGGAGTGGGAAGCAGTGCTGCCTTGACCAAAAGGGAGTCACTAATAAGACTTTGGAGACTCCCTCTGAATCTTCAGAAGGACTCTTGGAAGCAGGGGAAGGGAAGACATAGAAAAACATCCCCTTCCAAGGAAAAGGAAGGACATCCATCCTCCACACTAAATTACATGGCACTCTGGAACAGAAAAAAAAGAAGCTGCCTGTTCAAAGAGGAGGCAAAAAGATCTACCTGAGGAATACCCCATCAATGGACTATGTCCAGAAACACACCTTTGTGAAGCATCCATTTGTGAGCCTCTGTTTTGGACCTGCTCAAGCAGTCTGCCAACTAGGTTGTGCTCCGTGGGAATATACACTGCCTGAAGAGTTAACTGATAACTGAGAGCCGGATCCCAAGCCTGAAGAGCCAAACAGCAGAGAAGGTAAGACTTTGTGCCCCCCTGTTGTTGACATTCCAAATCAATGTGGTGTAGTCCATGTAAACCTTTCAGAGGGCCTGGAGAGACCATGGGGTGAAAAGCCAGAATCACAGCTCTCACCTCTTTCATGTTGATATGGTCTGACTTCTAATGGTGGGGGGGGGGGGGCAAAGACTTTGAACTTTCAGATAACCACAGGAAGTCCCCCACTCCATGTCTGAAGCATAGGTGAATAGTTCTTGAGAAGTAACCAGAGGCTGAAAGGGCAGGTCTGGGTTGGGTAAACGCTGTTGAAGCCACCACTCAAATTCCTGCTTTAGACAAGGAAAGAGAGGCACACTCAAATCCAGATGGTGGCAATGATGAAGCCAAACTGACTAGAGGTACCACTGAAGTTTTTGTATGTGCAGTCAGCAAGAAGGAACATTGAAATAAGACAGGCCATGAATCCCAGGGCTTGAAGAAATTCTCTGGCTGGAATAGCAGGCAAAAGAAGAAACTGAAAAAGTTGTCATGGACAGAATTTTGGAGCTGGAAGAGCAGCCAACATTGGCATTGTCTGAATCCTGCACCCCAGATATATATTATTCTAAGAGGGAGTCAGGACAGACTTTTGAAAGTTGATAGTGAACTCCAGACTCTGGAGGAGAAATATAGTGAACTCCAGATCCTGTAACAGGCAACTGGGAAGAAGGCATGTGAAACAGTAGGTCATCTAGATAAGGAAAATCTGAATGCCTTAGAGCCTGCAAATGGCAATCACTGGCGCTATGCATTTTGTGCCTACCCTTAGGGCAGTAAACAGGAAGAAACAGAGAAATGTTAAAACCTCCTGAAAAGATGATGAATAGGAATATGAAGGCAAGCATCCTTTGGATCCAAGGACACCAGAAAAGCTTGGGAAATTACAAGAGGAAACCAGGTTTAATGAGTAAGCACTCGAAAAGCAGGAACCTTCAGAAAGGTGTGAGCAAGCAGAGATCCAAAACAGGTAGTGCCCTCCTTTGAAAGAACCAAGAACATCTTGGAGTAAAAATAGTTTCCTACTTGTGAAGGAGGGACAGGATGAATATAAGAATCAGACTTGTAAGATAAAGGAGGCTTCTGAGCCACACAAGCCTAAGAAGACTTAGGAAGAGCTCGTCTACCACCATTCCTGTCTTTGGTGGCCTGATGAGGCTGCCTAAAAATAAAAGCAGACCTAGGAGGACAGTTCCTCTGAAATTTAGGGACAGGGGACACAAAAATTTGTTTTTAAGATCCTGCAAAGCTTTATTTTTTTTCTGAAGAGACTTAAATATATCAGCAGCAGCAGTCCCAAAGAGATTTTTATTATCCAAAGGAGCATCCGGCAATTTGGTCTTAATGTCTTCAGTTAAAGTCTGCAGGCAAAGCCAAGAATAATGCCTCATGACAAACTCAAGGGCAGCAGCATCAGAGCTACACTTGATAGAGTGATGAGCCACCTGAGATGTACAACCCAAAATAGACAGAGCAGAAGATTTTGCTTCAGAATCAGGGAGGTCGAAAATAAACTGACAAGCCTGGGCAATCAAAGCCAGAGCATATCTAGTCAAGTGAGTGTGGTAACGGATGGCCCAAAAGGCCAAAGTAGAAGCAGTATAAACTTCCTTACCAGTTCTTTCCATTGCCCTACTACTCTTATCTGAATGCAGAAGCCTGGAAAAGGGCAAAAGTTTAGAAGGCTTGTCAGAGGAGACCGATACCACAGCAGGGTCAGCAGGACACTTAAATAAGAATTGACAATATTCAGGAACCTTACAGAACCTGTCCGGTTTCTCTGGAGCAGCAGGCTGAGAATCAAGAGACAAAAAAACTATAAAGGTGTCTAATAAAACAGCTAACACAGGAGGTACTGCAGGATCATTAGGAGTGCCCACCTGATGCAGCTCATAATACCTTTTCTATGTATCAGACACTTAAGAATCCCACTAAGTATTCCATCATTCTTGCTATAGGGCTTCCAAAAGACAATTCCTCAAAAGCAGACTTAGGACTCAGACACTTCTTCATCAGAGCCATGACTAATGAACCTTTACAGAAGAATAGGCCAAGCCAGACTGGAGCAACTCACACAAATAGGAGTGAACAAGAGAGACACCCCACTGAAAAGGGATCCTCGTTATGAGCATGCCACCAGACATAAAATCTCTTCCATTAAGACATGCAAGACATCATCAGAACCATAAGCTAAACGCAAAGTCATCTGGGAAGAGTAAGAAAGGGAGCAATTATCAGACTCTGAATCAGGTTTCCTAGCCCATTTGGAAGGACTAAAAGTCCAAGGGGGGAGTAGGCAGAGAAGGCCATTAAGGCATTAAACACACCCTGAGTAAACTCCTGCCATTCCCTCTGATGATCTGGGTGTACAGAAATATGCTTAGTCTTCTGCTTTATCTTGGTAGGGATGTCAGCCCTAAAAAACACCAGAGGTTCCGACCCTTGATGAGATTCAATACGAGTACCAGGAACCTCTTTCCCTGATCAGAATTTGCAGAATCCCTCTACGGCCTTCTGTGAATCAACTGCAGTCCCCCCTCGATGTCCAGGAGATGCCTGCAAAGCTTTAGAGGACATGCGTAAGGAAGGATCCATGTTGGCCTCCGATGGGGTTACGGCAGAGGAATACAACAGACACAGGATGGCTTACAAAACTATCATAACCTTCTAGAGAAATGTCCAATGGAGGCTGCACAAGCAAAGAATCTGGCTGAGATTACTTGGCCATCTTCTTGCTTAATGATTCCTCAGGTTTAGAAGATTTCGCCATGCTACCTTGGGCTAACAGTTTAAGCCTCTGATTCTCAAGACAGAGGCCCAAGGAAGACAACCAGCTTCTAACAGTCTTAGGCACAAATGTTTTGCAAATGCTACAGGACAAATGGTCATGGGAAGCTCTCAGACAAAAAAACGAAACGTTGTCTATGATGATCCTTATGAGGAATCTGCCTCCCACACTGATATTTTCCCTTTTTGGATGACATGAACTCTAGGTTAAAAAAAAAAAAAAAAAGACCGAAGGAAAAAAAGCCAACAGGGCACTTATCTGATGGTTAGGTATTCAGCACAGCAAAAGGGTTTTCAGACCGATGAGCAATGATGGCATTTGGACTGACAGCAAAGAAGTTTTGGATAACTGCATCCGTACATCATCTTTATGCCCCATGTCCTGTATGGGGAGCATAAGTGTGACCTGCAGCGCATACAAGATCTAAAGGCTTTGGTGCATTGGTCAGATGTTGGGCTATCCTTGGTAGGAGATCCCTATTATAAAAAACACTGCAACAGTGATATAGGAAGACATCTATAGTACACAGAACATTCTGTACGAAAACTATAACAGACTTTCCTAGAGGATAAAGAAAAATAAAGTACTGGTAATGCAGCATGTGCAGCCCACTGAAAAGGGCAGATATGTTAGTAGGTGACTGTAAAGTTAACTCATAATGGATTCTTACAGCTTAAACAGTAACAAAAGCTAACAAATTCAACTTAAAAGTTGTCAGCTCATCGTGATGACTGGGAACTTTAAACTAAAATGATTTTGCAAGGCCTCAAGACTGTAATCAACCTGTTTTTGCTTCTTTTTCTAAATAGTCCATAAAAATGAAGGTTGATCTGATAATTTGGATCTCTCTCTGCAAACTCTGGTACCCTGTTTGCCACACAGAACACCGGAATTTGTAAAGTCACCACCTACAGATGGTGCTTGTAGAACAAGCAAAGCTTGAACATAATATAGTCGTGTCTGACAGCAGTTAGGAGAAAAAAAAACAATCAAAGCAAAACATATTCAGCTGCTGTGACAAGAATATACAACAAGAGTGAAACAAGGTCTTATAAAGTCTAGAAAAAGGTTGGGCAAGGAGTGGAGAAAGATGGGTAACTGTTGTCCATTATTTTGCGACTTCCAAAGGTAGAACCCTAGTAGTAAGAAAAACATTAATACAATTAAAAAAAAAAACAACCTTATGGACATAAAATGCATACAATTAACTTTGGCAGCAATCATTCAACGGTAAGATGGTGTCCACATTACGTATGCAAATGACTACGTGCACAAGCTAACAGTTTTCAAATGTAAATGGAAAACTTCAAAAGAATTGTTCCACAAAGCATGGCAGCAGCTTTAGGAATCCATACCACAGCTTTAAAAGAATGTACAAAGCAATGTACTATGCCAACGAACCATAAAATAATTCCAAATGCTTAGCCCAATAGGTCTTCCACTGGTGCCCTTCAAATAAAAGGCCAATGCAGTATAGCATTGCTGGACAGGAAAGGGCTCATTTTTTTCTAGAAAGAATTCTAAAAAAAGTTTCTACCTAGTAGGTCTCCATTATTTTGAGTAGCATCAGCTGAAAATGGCTCTAAAGTTATGAAGCTACAGACAAGATTACTGGTCATTTACCAGTACTGGGGAAAAACACCCCAGAGGAAATGATCACACATTCAGAATACAAGACTTAATGCACAATGAATTTTTATCACTTCTGTATAATGATTCCTAAACAATAATTTAACCTGAAGGAGCACTATGGAGTCATACTCCCTTATTCAAATAAATGCAATGAAATAATGAAGGAATTTCAGTTATATCAGTCAGTTTTAGACAAGTGTTCATTAAAAACTCAAGCCATTCACATGTTCACAGGTGAATGCTAGGCTAAGTACCCTGAAGGTACATTTTAAACCTACACAGTAACCATAGATTAGAATCAAACCCTGTACCTTATGCTAATGAGGTGAGCATCTTACCAATATAGATTCACAGGCAAGTACTAGCCTAGCTGCCCTACTGCTAGTACAGGGTCAGTCTTGGTGTAAAATTTCTGTTTCCCATCCACAGATCTAAGCTGTGCTTGAAAATGGGCATGGACAAACTTGTTTTATGTGGATGGGAAGTCTGAGCCAAAGCAACAGTACACTCTGCTAGATATACCTGTCCCCCCAAACCATTCTGTTGATGTTGCAGAAGAGGTTTAGATCCCTAGACTGAGTACTTCTGAAGCCATTTCATTTGATGTGCAATAAATCTGTAAGTAATGGGTTGAAGGGTGCTTTGTATGCTAGACAGAGGTCACCTCTTAGCAGTCTGTAAATTATCAAATATAGTGACAAAGTTTTCAGTCAGTCCATGTAGGACATGTTGTTTAGGACTTGTATCCTTTTAGTAGGGTATCTTTGTGTCCTTTCCAATTGTTGGATGTGTCTGGACAGATACATGTGAAAGAGGGCATTAGATTCCATGAATTCCTAATGAGAGTTAAGTAAACAGGGATGATAACATCCCTTGATCTCAACACAATTCCTTTGTTATAAGCTTGTGCAATACAAAACAACTTTCTTACAACAGCAGACACGTTGGTCAAAAGATATAGATAGCACTGCACAATCAAGTTTCCAGATCCCAAATAAGTGGGTCAACTCTTAGGGGAGTATTGTCAATGTGGTAATTCCCTGCGGTAAATGACTTCCGAAAGGATACAATAACTTATTAGAAACCAAAATCAGCATGAATCCATGCAGCCAAAAGATTAAGACTAAGAAAACCAGAGGCACACACAGTGGGCAAACACATGCTAAGATATACTAAAGAACAAAGTTTTGTAACCACAAAGACAAAAAAAGGAATTTAATAAAACAGTCAAGCGCTTTCGTCGCTTCCAACATGGGACTTCATCAGAACCAAGTAAAGAGTGTTTTATACAAAGCAATTAATACCATGTGACACACCACTCAAAACATGCCCCTGAAAGCTATAAACCATCTTAGAAAAACACACTTAAAAAACAGCTAATAAACATCAATTGAGCTAAAAACTAAGCTTACGTAAGCAGAATTTGTGAATAAAATAGGCTAACACAGAAAGATAAAAATAGAAATAAAAAAGAAAAAAAACATTTTATATTTTATAATTTTGCAGCTTCAATTTTTAAAATGGGAGCAACTGAAACATATTCATTAATACCAGGAAGTACAGGGGCTTTCAATCTAAGCTGAGAGGAGTTCCCTTCTCTCAATTTCATTCTCCAAGTGACCACCACTTGTGTCTTTTTTAATAATGTCCACTATACCAAACAGAAACTTAGTGAATTACTTGCAAGTCAGTGTATGCTTATATAACACGCTGTTAATACTCTTGTTTTGAATGGCATAAACACATTCCTATATTCTTCTACATAGCTGTCTTTCAGTTTTGCGAATGCAGAAGAAATTACATGCCTGGCTAACCGCTATGTATACTAATCCACTGCTATTGCAGTTTCCTACCATCAAAGTTATACACTGCTGTGGATTACCCATCATGATCGAGCTACTTTGCAGAATAAACCTACAATATTTACAAGCCCCACAATGCATGGTCTCCTTACAGGTGGTACTATTAATTATTTTGGGATGTTCAACCAAATATTTTAGGTTGTGACCTGTTTTATAAATAAGGGTGGGTTTCTCTCTCAAAATATGAATGAAGCCCAAACTACATTTGAACAGCACAATCTCTTAAATATCTCTGCCTCATTCCCCAAAGTGAACTATCATTGAGTTTGTAAAAGACTTAGTGGCCCTTTGTGTTGTCACTGCTGGTAAACCTACTTCATCTCCTAAAAGGGGTTTGTACTTTGTACCCTACCCATCCAAAACTTCCTTCCCTAGTTTAAAAATAAAATCTTGGGGGTAGCCTCTTTCCTGAAACATGTAAGTTTACGTCCATAACCACACCCTTCACCTGTCTAAAATATTCTTCTTCAAATGTAATAAAATCGTTGTATAAAATTATCTGCATAACTTGTGTTACAAAGTTAAAACTAATGTACTCCTCAAAGTTGTAAGCTGAAATATGGCTCCGAGAAACAGTTCTAAGCCCTCTCTGTGTGGAACTGATGTAAATAACTCCACCACATCTGTGGTGGTATTTGCCTTTATTTTACGTTTACACATTTCAAATAGTTATTTGGATTTTAACAGCTGCCATCCAAGACATACTAAGAAAAATATTTTTAAAGGCCAACTCGTACGTGCAGCCAGGATGAGTTCAGATGATTTGGTCTTTAAATTAGAACTTGGCAAACTTACACAAATGTTTTAGGACAGAGGCTACCCCCCCAAGATTTTCTTTTTAAATTAGGGAAGAAAGTTTTGGATGGGTTGGTTTAATACTGAGCGAGTCTAGTCCCTGTAGACAGGAATTATGGCTTTCTTTTGTTGTAGAGAGAGTTCTACAGCTAGCTAATATATGGCCCAGGACCTTTGGACATGATGAGGCTGTAGTACATCATGCTGCTTTACCAGCCCTGATGAGAGTCTCCCCTGAAAACTGGCTTCATTCCAAGTCGGACTTTCCCAGTAAACAAATGTTAAATAAAATAAATAAATAAAATTCTGGATGTAGATTGAGACACGCTCACATTTTTCCTCTCCTGCGCAGTAGCTGGTCTAAATGTGTGGAAGACATTAAAGCACTGCATAGCTGTCTCAATCACCACACAGACATCAATGTCCTCCAGTGTGAAAATGGCTTGTAGGGAGTGGAGTTTCTTGTTAAGGTTCCTAATATTGATCAGTGATATTCATATTTTCATTTGCTTGTTTTGTTATGTTGGTAGATTTATCAGGTTGGCATTGCTCCTCCCATAGTGCCTTTTTTAGGCAATATCTTTGCCACTAATCAAAACCCTACAGAGGAAAGATGCAGACCATCCTTGGCGACGTAGCATGGTCTGTTAATCATATCCTTCCAGGATGACAAATACTGGACGCCCTTTGAAAGACACAAAAACTAAGCCAATTATTTAAGTCTATATTTTTTGCTCATATTGTGGCATCATCCCCAGAGAAGGTAGAATGCTAGGCTCATACCTGCCTTGGACACAGTCTGAGAGTGTCATCACTTCTCTCTTCATACAGTCCAGAGAGGTACACCACCAGTCAATGACACCAGCATGAACTATGACAGTGTCACATTTGTACTTGTTATTCAAGGACTTAAGAGCATGTGTGATCTGATGGATCCTGGCAGGATACAAGCAACTAACTGTCACTCTTTCCTTGCTCAGTCTAGTAAGAGGCAAAACCATTACGTCTTACAATGGAGTCACCTATAACAAGACTGTGTGGTTCGGTCCACACTTGCCTTATGGGGTGAGCATCTGTGACTTTGGAATTACAGGAAATAATAAAAAAAATCCTCCTCAGTAGCTTGTATGATACTGCACCAAGGTGCCTCAACATTCTCAATTACTCCAAACAAGGGTCAAATAAAGTCTGTGGAAGGCTTCTCAGGTTCAGCAGACCAGGTGAACCAAGAGTGGCTACCTGGGGCAGCTGACTGTCAGCTAACAGGAGAGCCAAAAAATATTAAAAACTAAGTACTTAGCAAGGAAGAAAATGAAGTAAATCCCTGCAGCACAAAACTTCACATTATTAATTAAACAATAATTAATCTTAACTGAAAGTACTGCTGAAAGAATAAAATAAATTCAGCAATAGAGTGCTCTTGATCATCTAGCTAGCATAGTAAAGGAAACTGATGAGGGTGTTACACTGTTTAATTAGTTTATTGATACACACATTTATGTCCAAAAATTTATCACAGCTGAGGATACTGCTAAAAGCAAATACTTTCAGTAATTAAAAGTTTCTGTAATCATCTAGATGACACAGTAAAAGAAATGATGGAAGGTGTTACACTTTTCCTTTATTTATCATTAGAACAATTAAGGTCTATGCAAAACTACAAATTCAATTACTATTTGATCAGTGGATTGTTTGCTTATTTTAACTTACCTTCTGGCGAAGAGGCACAATCCGTGATAACAGACCTATCAATATGTCAGTGTACACACTCCGTTCGTGGGCCTCATCAATAATGATAACGTTATAGCGTGTGAGCAAGAAATTCTGAAAAACATCAGATTAGTATGTTAAACAGCAGCAGTATGCTGGTGAAACATTACATGCAGTTAAAGTCCTAGCCATGACTAAGGATGCATACTTAAGATGTGCAAAACAGTAACCTAATCAGGTGTGTGTGGAGGGTCACTCTGTACAGGTGGCTTCTGGGAACCTGAACTCTTTTCCATGTCTGTGTGGAAGTGCACCCAGGTCACACTATAAATGCAAAAAAAATGGAAGCCTATTCTCTAACAGATGATCACCTGCTCTCCAACAAAAGGAAGTCAAAAAAATGTAGCCAATGGTGTGTGTGTGAAAGAAAAGGTGAAACAATATTACATAGTGAGGGGTACAAATAGCTAGCAAGTGCAAATGCACTGCCTACTAAAGGAGTGCAATGTGTCTGCAAGACATAACATGTAGCATAGCAGATGTATATCCTTTTGTGCTGCAGTTTACGTACCTTCTAAATGTATGGCACTGACGTTCACAACAGGATCACACATAAAAGACATCTGACAAAGCCAGATAAAAAAAAACAAAGCTCATACTTGTCTTAAAAAAAAAGGGGGTCATACTGGCAGAGATGTGCAAAATTAGAACAGCAACAAGCAACTGAGCCTCTCTGCAGAGTTCCTAGCCTTAAAGTCAACCATTAGATAATTCAACATAGACAAGTAAAGCAGGAGAATTTTTTTCCACCACTTAAATCTGATACTGTATACACAGGTTAGTACTAGGCTAGTTACCTTTACAGGCTATTTTAAGAGTAGCAAATTTCTCTTAAAGGTGAGACAGAAAACCCTGAACCTTTTGTTTGTGAGGTAAACACGTTAACCATTATACTGTTCCCACTCTACATAGGTTCACAGGTTAGTACTAGGCAGGCTATTTTAAGTCTAGCCAAGTTCCCTTAAAGGTGAGACAGAAAACCCAGGACCTTGTGTTTGTGAGGTAAGCACCTTAAGCATTTCACTGCTCCCACTCCACATAGGTTCAAAGGTTAGTACTAGGGTAGCTACCTTTACAGGCTATTTTAAGAGTAACCAATTTCCCTTAAAGATGAGACAGAAAACCCTGCACCTTGTGTTTGTGAGGTAAGCATGTTAACCATTACACTGTTCCCACTCTACATAGGTTCACAGTTTAGTACTAGGTTCACAGTTTAGTACTAGGCTAGCTACCCTTGCAGGCTATTTTAAGAGTAACTAATTTCCCTTAAAGGTGAGACAGAAAACCCTGCACCTTGTGTTTGTGAGGTAAACACCTTAACCATTATACTGCTCTCACTCCAGATAGGTTCACAGGTTAGTACTAGGCTAGCTACCCTTGCAGGCTACTTTATGTGTAGCCAATTTCCCTCAAAGCTGACAATAAAACCTGGTCAGGTAATTTTAAAGCAGGACAGCTAAGGCACAAATAACCTAATTCATAAGTGCAATATGTGAAGATGAAGTGAAAACTGGAAGTGGACATTATAGACTGAAAGATAAAGCAGTAAAGGGTATTATGCCTCCATAGTGGAAGTAATTCACCCAGGTGGAAATATCCTAATTACAAAACTCAAAAAAAGGTTTCTAAAAGTACCTAAAAACACTTTATTCAAGAAAGTTGTGACAGGTTGTTCAGTTCATACAGTTTAAACCAGTGCCCATGCTACACTGAAGGGCAAAGCTCCACCATGTACTTGGGGAGGGTAGTACAAAAGCAGTACTGGCTTGCACTCTGATTCCAGTAATACAGCAGGGACAAAAGGACTGACTTATTTCTGGAATCCACCCCCAGACTGTGTAATATACTTTCTCTGCATATACACTCGTATAATCTAAACATTAACTTGAAAAAAAAAAAAAAGAGGAGGAGGAGGACATCATGAAAACAACAACAAATTATACAAGAGATCAGTACCACTGCTAGCAAATCAGTTTAGCTAATTACAGTTCACTGAAGGCACCACCTGTGTTCTTGAAAAATGACCAAAGGAAACTTTGGACAACAAATAAAAACTAAATTAACAGATACGTATTGGTTGTCATAATTCCATATGCTAAAAATGGCTTTGCTCCTAAATGCAAAATTACATTTAATAACGGTTTTGTTTTCAGTGCTTGGAAAAGGTGTAATCTTTTTTTTTTACAGCCATCACCATTATATGTCTTCCTTTCTAGGCTGTGGATGAAAATAGTTCATGATGGATCAGAACACTAACCCAAGTTAATAAAAGAATATACCAATAATCATTAGGATGCCCCATTACACGACCTGGCAAGAAACAATCATACCAGCAGGTTCTGCAGGTTCAGTAGAACTCAGAGTATGAGTCAAACATAAACAACAGTAAATTCTACTAGCCATAGAGTCAACAATGTCTCCAACAAAGGTATGCAGTTACTCTAGCTAATATTACAGAATCGTTGTTGGCTTATGAGCACTTTGGTAGCTTGGTTCTATCGGATGCAAGTGTTCCTTTTTGAAGGTAACACTTTGAAAGCTTGTGTTTCATAATACAGAATGCTACAATAAGCATATATACATACATACATATACAATATACACACACACACACACACACGTTATACCTGTGTGTATGTATATGTCTGTGTGCGCGCTCACATACACACAGAGAAACATAGGATCTGTACTGAAAAGTCAAATTTCACTAATTCAACTTTTTAACAGCTAAAACACTACAGTACATGGAATCTGATGTAAAATTAGAAAACTGTTGTTCCCCCAATACCCCATTTTTTAATATACCAACTACGAGATCACACAACACTGAGGAAAATGAACCTCCCATAACCCAGTGTGTGTGATCTTACACACAAATTCCACAGCACTACAACCTCACATCAGAGAGATTAACTTGTATGCAAACTTCAGAACTTCTCAGCTCAACAATTCTGGACAGCAAAAAATAATAATGGTACAAAGCCAAAACCAGGGACAACTGCTACTTATAGCTGTAATTCACTTGAAAGCCTAATATAACAGCTTTCTCAACAACACACATCTTAACTGTAAAAATTGAACTCTAATGTCTTTCGTTATTATCCAACTAAAATTACTCTATAGTTCACCAGAAAAATTACAAACTTCACAAGAAACAGAGTAAAAACACCAGATAAAAATCACACACACACTGCAAAATGTTGAACTGCTTACCAATATACTTACACAGCTATTACCAAATTAAATGCACACAGCTGAACTGCATATATTGATATGTATTAAAACAGTGCTTAGCACAACACAAAAAGTTCAACCATGTGCATTTTAAGCACACAAATGGAGCCCTATACATATACACCCACATGTATGTGTGCATGTGTACAAATACACACACACACACACACACACACACACACACACACACACACACACACACACACACACACACACACACACACACACACACACACCACATTATCAATATTGTAGAGGCTGGAAAATAAATGAATGAAATGTATGTGTATGTTAACAGGATAGTGCACGTGATTGAAAGAATGTTCTGAAGTCATGGAAAAGTACTGCTGAAGAAGCTTCTAGTAATTTCTTGTACCTTAGCCTGTGGCCCTGCTTTCCCTTGCAGGCACACAGTAGAACGGAAAGATTTTCCTTATTAGGTTAAAATATAGATAACAAATATGAAGTGTAACTTCTTCCAGCTTGGCAATTTCCTGTTGGATACACAGGAGTAGTCAGATGTATGAAATATACCTTTTTGTCTATTCTCTATTGGATAATAACTACATTTTCATAAACATTTATTATCATAAGATTTTCTATATAACCTGTGTGAAATCCTTTGTTCGGGGAGACATGACTTTCTGAGTACGGTCTCCCATACCTGTTTTTTTGTTTCTAATAAAAGAATTTGTACTTTGAACTGCCAAGAGACTAAGTATTTAGCAAAGCAAGTTCAACCTTAAGAGCTGGTGCCGTGACTCTGATCTTTTCCAAACTTTGAGAGCTGTTTCTGTAGAAAAGGCACTTCTATGGGGCCCTCTGACAGATTTCTGTCAAGTGCACATTTCTGAAGAGACAAATCACAACCACACCTTTTTTTTTTGTTTGCTTTCTCTCCTGGCAGACTTGCAGATGATCAAAAGGTAAGTTTGTTTTTCTTTTAGTATGAGTGTGGGTTACTCGTGATGGCACGTTATGTACGAGTGCGCGATATTATCAGCATTTTTTTTTTATTAACATTGTAAATTGTCTTTTACAATGGGTGCAAATGTGGGATCTTTACAAGAGCCTGAAAAGGGCAGGTTGCATGTATTCTAAATGTTCCAGAGTTACTTGTTTATACTTAGATTTATTGATTACTTTAACAAAAAATGATGGCAAATTAGCTTTCCCTCTTGCAGGGACTTTTGACAGAGATGTTTTGCAAAATTTACAAAAACGCTTAAAAGAGAAAGGTAATAAAATCCCTGCTAGCTGCTGGTCAGCCTTTAATTCCTCGTCAGGCAGAGTCAAAAGATAGAGAAAAACAGTCTATTGTTCATAGTTTAATATACAATACTGCAAGACTGAAATCTCAGCTACAGGCTGCAAATAGGATGGTTGGCCATCTTCAGCATGCTGATAGCAAACGTCAAGAGGATTCTGGACTTTATCCTCTTAGAGAGCTTCAAAAAATGCAACTTACTCAGGACAAGTCATTAGAAGATGACTATGTATTTAGCTTAGTAGTACCTAGTGCTCCTCCTTCACCATACCAACAGCCAGACTCTTCTGGCTCACCTGCATTACAATCTGTGCACTCCCCACCGTCCTCACCACCCTCTCAGAGTGCAAGTTCCTCTGTAGATGCTTCTTCCTCTAGCCAAACACCTGTTCTTTCTCCTCCTGTTAGACAGCGCTGAGTATTTTTCCCCTCCAGATACATAAACAGATTCTCCCGTGTCTAGTCACATGCGGTACCAACAATCAAAAATACCAGGCAAATCTAGTAATCAACAAACACCAGATGCAGATTCCTCTCAAATGTATCTAGGATTTCCTAAACTACATAAACAAAAGATTCTATTTCTTTTTTTCTAGACGCACTAAGCTGCACCCACATCAAAATGTTACTCAATTTCCTATAATTATTGACAGAGACTGTTATTTTGGCCCCAATAAGTTTAACCCAGATACACATACAAAGGACAATTCCTCTTCTGAGGAGGATGAAAATTCAAAGCTCCAAGCTGCTCAATTGCACCCCCCACGCCAGGTACCCAATCCTGCACATGGCAGAGATGATAACGCACCCTCAACTATACATGTTGCATGTGCCTGGTCTGCAGTAGATTTTCAAACTATAGTAAAATCGCTGCCACCCATATGTGCGAACCCAACTAAGTTTGCAAAAGTTGGTCACAAGTACCTGAAACTGCACTGATAAACCAAAAAAAAAAGGTACAAGCCAGATAGCCAGTCTTCTATTTAAACAGTCAATTTTGATTGTGGTATTCATCTGATGAAGTGATACGACGAAAATGTTAGGATATTTTATAATACGTTAATGTTCTTTGGTTTGCAGTGCGATTTATCAGTGTTGGTTCGTGGATTTGCGGAATAAACAATCATCTGGGACTGGCTATCTGGCTTGTACCTTTTTTTTTGGTTTATAAGTTTGCAAAAGTCCTCGCTCTACAGGTTAGTCTCCAAAATCCCACATTAGAGGAAATCAAAGCTGTGCTAGAATATACCCTTCCATCAGATTTACTTAAGCTTATCTGGGATCAAGCAAATACACCACATCCTATTCCTCAGCATACTGACGAACAGCCTTTTAAAGCAGCCAGAGAAAGACTGCTTCAAGCTATAACTGTTGTATGTCCTCCTGTCCCTAACTGGTCCCGCATAAAGGCAGTTGTACAGTAGAAAGATGATGATGCATACTTACAGTGTATGACTACAGCATTTGAAGTCTATTCTGGCTACCCTGAGCCCACAGAAGGGCCAGCAGTGAGTGGTCTCTCAGCTGCCTCTGTAGATGGACTGCTTCCCCGCATTCGTGATCAGTTAAAGAAAGTATGTTTAAATTGGCCGAGTCTGGAGCTTCATGAACTAGTGACTCAAGTTCAATATTTGGCAGATATTCTTACTCGTAGAGAGAGAGAAAAACAAGATTGGTCAATGCCCAACTGTAGGTGTTAAGTGCTTTCCTCCAACCAAGAGGTAGGAATAGAGGAGGAAGGGGGGGGGGTGCAACTGACTTGGGTTTCCACAATCACAACCTGCATTTTCACCACAACAGTCTTTTCCACAAGTGCAACCTTATTATAATTGGGGCCAGGCACCGCAAAATCCTAACTCCAATCTTTGTTTCAATTGTGGACAAAGTGGACATTGAAGAGATGATTGCTCTTTCTTACAACAAGCGACACCACCCTCACAGACTACTAACCCTTTTGAAGTCTCCTCTTCTACTTCGCAAAATGCCCGACCATAGCAGCAACCTCCTACTTGGAGTACTCCTTGGCAATAAGTTCCAAAGGACAGCCATGAACAGGAGCCACAGCTATTTCCATTGGTACCAGTAAAGCAAAAATTACCTTTTGTCAATATCAAGGTGCAAAACACGGACGTCTCTTTTCTAATAGACACTGGAGCCACTAGATGTATGCTAAATGCATCAGCTGCCCAAAAAATTCCTTTGTCCACTACTCATGTACATGGAGCGTGAGTATCATGGGTCCCTTTAGATTATCCTAAGACAGCTCGAGTCCCCATTCAGCTGGGACCGTTGACAGCTAACCATGCTTTTCTTGTGGGAACCTCCACACCCCTTAATTTATTAGGAAGAGATCTCCTCTGTAAATTACAATGTACAATATTTTGTACTCCCGATGGAGTCTATTTAAATGTGCCACATAGCTCATGGACTAGGCAAATGTGTCTTGCCCCACAGCAGTTGGATGAAAATGTAATTTTGTCTTTTCTTACCGTATCTGAACCCACCAAAATATTAGATGCTGCATTATCAGATTCAGTTCCTAAGCAGTTATGGACAGTACATGAAAATGAAGTGGGCCTTATTAAAGATGCTGTTCCTATTCAGATAACTTTAAAACCTAATGAACTTTTACCTACTGTAGCACAATATCCACACTCTGCGAAGGCAGAGACTGGGATTGAGCCCGTTATTTCTGCATTACTACAGCAAGGTATCAAACCCACTACAACTCCATGCAACACACCTATCCTGACGGTAAAAAAAAACGGGCAAAGAAACCTTCAGATTTGTGCAAGACGAGATAGCTGTAAATGCTGTTGTACTACCAGCTTTTCCCATAGTTCCAAATCCCACCAATATTCTTAGTTCTATCCCTCCTGCACCTATCACTTTATGTTATTCATATTTCTTTAGCCTTCTTTTCTATTCCGATTCATTCAGATATAGTCAGTACCTATTTGCATTCACCTATAGAGGGCAGCAGTATACTTGGACACGCTGCCTCAGGGTTATGTCGAATCACCTACTCTATTTTCTAGGGAAATTAAATGACAATTAGACAAGCTTCAATTTCCTTGTAAGTCTACATTGGTGCAGTATGTAGATGATCTTCTCATAGCTTCACTCTCTCTACCTGCCTGTCAGACTGAAACGGTTTTCTTACTTACTAAGCTAGCGGAGTTAGGGTCTAAGGTTAACAGATCTAAACTATAGTTATGGCAATCACAGGTTCAATACCTAGGACATTTAATTTCTGTAAATGCATGACACATTTTACCCACTCGAATAACAGCTATTCGAAGTGCCCCACGGCCAACAACTCTGAAACAGCTCAGAGGATTTCTTGGATTAGCAGGACACTGCCGACAATCTAATTATGGTGAAATAACAAAACCTTTAGTAGAATTGCTTAAAAAGGATACCCCTGAGCCACTCCCATGGCAACAAAGCCATGAACAAGCTTTTGTTCATCTAAAATCTCTTCTCTCAAACCCGCCTGCTTTAGGGTTACCAGATTATTTGAAGGAATTTTACCTTTTCGGTTGTGAACGAGGTCAGGTAGCTTTGGGACTATTGGCACAAAGAAGGAATGACAGTCATAGGCCAACTGCTTATTACAGTACACATCTCGACCCTGTAGCAGCCAAGCTCCTTCCATACCTCAGAGCGGTAGCAGCAGCAGCTCGCCTGGTAGATATTGCAGCCTCTCTTACTTTAGGTCATAATACCTTTCTAGAGGCTCCACATTCTGTACAAGCTTTATTACTGAAAATAAGACTCAATACTTGTCTGCAGCTAGGCTCTCTAAATATGAACTGGCACTGATTAACAACCTGTCTTTGCAGATTGTCAGATGCCCACCATTAAATCCTGTCTCTCTTATCCCAACAGCTGATGAGGGTAAACCTCATGATTGTGTTTCTGTTGTTAACTATGTGCTTCCTCCTAGACCAGACTTACAAGACACTCCGCTTCAAAATTCTGAGCTCATTCTTTTCATCGATAGATCCTGTACATGCCAAGAAGATGGACCCCTAATGGCAGCTTTTTCAGTGTGCACCGAAAATATGATTTTAATAACTGGACAACTGGAGGGTAATGTCTCAGCTCAAGTGGCAGAGTTAACCACGCTCACAGAAGCTCGTAAACTAGCTAGAGACAAATGTGTTACTATTTATACTGACTCTAGGTATTGTCATGGCATCATCCATGACTTTGATACTTTGTGGAGAGAGCGCAGACATTTAACTTCTGCTGGAACTCATCAAAAATGCTGTTTTTGTACATGAATGGTTAGATGCTTTACTGCTGCCAAAAATATAGCAGTGGTTAAATGTACTGCCCACAAATCTGATTCGTCTTTTGAATCTAGAGGTAACAATTCTGTAGATAGGGCAGCAAGACAGGCTGCTTTGTCACCTCCTGTTCAGGCTTTGTTTTTGTAGCCTTTTGAAACTGAAATTATATCTGTATTAGATACTGTGTTGCATTTTCAAAATTGCGCTGAAGACTCTGAAAGAGAAAGGTGGATTTGTGACTGTTGCCATCGTTCCTCAGATTCACTTTGGCACCATCCGGATGGAAGGTTAGTAGCACCACAACAGTTTTTACCTCAAGTGGGATGGGCTTATTTGCCATCCCACCTTGGGAAACATGCATTACTGAAACTACTTTTGACGGACTGGTATGCCCCTTCTGTTTCGGAGGCATTCAGCATTTTGTAAATAGTTGTACTATTTGTTTATCATATAATGCATCTAAATCTATACGTGTCCCTACACAGTATAATAAGAAACAGTGGGGACCATTTTGTATTATTTAGTGGGATAGAACTCCCACAATGTCTAAAGTTCAAATATGCCCTTACTGTGGTGGATGTCTTTTTGGGGTGGGTAGAAGCTTACCCCTGTGTAAAAAAATTATGCCACTACAATAGCAAAAAAAATTGGTGTACGAACTTATCCCTCGGTTTGGAATACCTTGTGAGATACAGTCTGATAGAGGGACACATTTTACTGCACAGGTTATGCAAGATCTTTGTAAAATGTTGAATGTTAAATTAAGTTTTCAATGTCCACACAGACCTCAGGCCTCAAGTATGACTGAACGTGTAAATCAGACACTGAGGAATAAGTTGGCTAAGCTTACTGCTGAAACTGGTTTAAAGTGGTCAGAGGCTTTGCCTTTGGTATTGTTCACTCTATGAAGTGCAGTCAGCACTCCTAGAAAATATTCCCCCCATGAAATTTTAATGGAAGGCCTATGAAAATGTCAGCCACACCCCTTCCAGCTAACATAGAATTACAAATGGCTGATAACGTTACTTATATACTGCAAAAATTTTGTTTCTCTTCTGCAGCACTATCATTCACAGGTTGCAGCAGCTCAACTTCACCCTGATCCAGATGCTTTCCATGATGTGAAGCCAAGTGACTGGGTCTATACACCATCCTTCTCCAGGAAGACATTGCTCCAGCTTCGCTGGAAAGGAACGTTTCTGGTTCTCCTCACTACAGCTACAGCAGTTCAGCTAGAAGGATCTCCTACTTGGGTCCACATTTCCCACATCCGCAAAGCAGTTCCACTTGAAGAACAACAGCCTATCCACTTTACTTCTCCTGCTGATGACGACAAACCAGTTTCTTCCCGTACTAGACGAAAAATTAGAGTTGGAAACAACAGTGATGACAAATGCTAAAAATGAAGTGGAAGAGGGCATTCCTTGAGTCAGGTGACCAGGTACTGCTCACGGGACAGAGACAACACCCACCATCGACAATAAACTTATTTGGCATCCAGCAACAGCAAAAGCAGCGAGCACAAATCTCACCTTTGCTTGGACGTTTGTGAGAACCCATTTTGACCCCGCACAGCTCCCTCTTCCTGTGTGCTTATTGCCATGATGATTGCAACTGTTATTCTTGTTTTATTGCTATATTTTTTAGTCCCAGCAGATATTGTAAGCACTGTTCAGCCTTGTGACAAGAGGGCACACAGATCTGTGATACCCACACACAAATGAGCAACAGTGAATTGGCATCCCAATTTTAATACCTACCATGCATTACAAAGTACAGTTTTGTACCTACCATAAATGTAGATGTCCGAACTGGATAGCATCTGCAGTCATAACAACTGGGTTGTCCTGTCGTCAGGCAGCCCTTCAGTCGGCCGGATTCCAAAGTCCGGGTCTGGCTTCGGCTGATGTCGCACTTCACCCGACGTCATCTCTGTTGGTCTTCGGGTATAAAGGCATCAGCCGATGCCATTTTCCTCAGTGTTTCTTGCCCCAGATGCCAGTAGCCCTCTTGAAGGCTAAAAATTTTGGATAAATGCCAATGTTTCCAAAAAGATAGTGGTAAACACAAAAAATAAGCATGTATGTACATATATACAACAAATACACCATAAAAGACTCCCCCCCACCAGCTAGCTATTAGGAGGGTAAACACCCTAGGAGTACCACAGAGGGGAAGGAGGGAGGGTAATCCTGACTGCAGATGCTATCCAGTTCGGACATCTACATTTATGGTAGGTACAAAACTGTACTATGTCCTTCATGGATGCATCTGCAGTCATAACAACTGGGTAGAATACCATAGCCAACTAGGGAGGAGGAAGAAACTAGATTATGGTGTGTTTAGGATCCCTTGCAGTACAGCAGTGGCAAACCCTGCTCGGGATCTGGAATATAGAGGCAAATTATAATGCTTGGCAAATGTATGCACGGAGGTCCAAGTAGCCGCCTCAATAATGTCTTTGGTTGCCACTCCTCGTAAAAAGGCTGTGGTAGTGGCTGTTGCCCTTGTAGAATGAGGTCTTATGTTCTGTGGAATTGGTTTTCCATGGAAGGAGTAACAGAACCGTATGCAATTTCCTATCCATTTGGAGATTGTCTGTTTGGAAATAGCTTTTCCTTCCCTTCCTGTTGCATAGGCTACAAAAGCTGATCAGTTTTTCTGCTACTTTTTGTTCTGTCCAGGTAGTAGCGTAGCTGTCTATGTACATCCAAGGTATGCAGTATTCTTTCCCCTCTGTTTTGTGGGTTGGGAAAGAAGGTAGGTAGGTGGATTGCCTGGTTTAAAGACACTCTGGATACCACCTTAGGCATAAATGTAGGATTAGTCCTCATGGACACTCTATCTTGATGGAAGATTAGGAAGGGTTGTACTGCCATTAGGGCCTGGAGTTCAGAAACCCTCCTGGCTGAGGTTATTGCCAGTAGGAAGGCGGTTTTCCACGATAGATGCTGTAGGTCTGCTGTTGCTGCTGGCTCAAAGGGTGATAGTGTCAACTTTTCTAGCACAAAGTTCAAGTCCCAAGCTGGTAATGGTGGTTTCCTTGGAGGTTTTACATTCTTGATTCCTCTGAGGAACTGTCTGAGTAATGGGTGTGAAAAACAGGTGGATCAAAGCTGTATTCTGCTGATATAGCTGATGCATGTATCTTGATGGAGGAGTAGGACAGGCCTGAATGTAGAAGTTCTGCCAGATACTCCAGAATGTTAGGCATATCTATGTTTGACACATCTTTTCCTCTTTCAGTACTCCAAATGACAAACCTTTTCCATTTTCCTGCATAGTTCCTTCTTGTTGAAGGTCTGCGGGCTTCAAGAATAATGTCTTTAACTCTTTGGGAAAGTTCTGGATTAGCTGCTGCTATGTGATGTTCCATGCAGTCAGTTGCAACGTTTTTAGGTTTGGATGCATGATGCTGTAGTTGTTCTGAGTTAACATCAAAGGTATTGGCCACATATTGTTCTGAGACATGCTCCTGAGCAGTGGGTACCAGTGTTGTCTTGGCCAGTTTGGAGCTATTAGGATTATCCTTGGACGTTCTTCCTTGATTTTTAGTAATACCTTGTGTATCAAGGGAAGAGGTGGGAATGCATATGCTGTTAGGCCTTTCCAGCTGAAGGAGAGCGAATCCACTTTCCATGCTAGTGGGTGGAATGTCCTTGTGCAGAACTTTTTGAGCTGGTGATCGAGAGGGGAAGCAAATAGATCTATCTGAGGCATTCCCCATTTCTTTGAGATGGTCTTGAAGATATCCGGATGTAGCATCCATTCGTGGGTATCCGATGTGGTTCTGCTTAGTATGTCTGCTAGAGTATTTTCTTTTCCCGGTACAAATATTGCCTGTATCTGGATGTTGTAGCTGAGTGCCAGGTTCCACAGCTCCAAAGTCATTCTGCATAGGGGGTATGAATGAGTGCCTCCCTGTTTGTTGATGTACCACATGACTGTGGTGTTGTCTGTCCTTATCATCAACTGGCCCTCTTTGAGAAATGGTCTGAAGTTTTGGATTGCCAGTTTTACTGCCAGCATTTCTTTTAGGTTGATGTGCAGGTGAAGTTGATCCTCGTCCACAATCCTTGCACGCATTTGTCCAGCATGTGGGCCCCCATCCTAGGTCTGAAGCGTCTGTTGTGATGGTCTGGCTTGCTTGACATCTGCGAAAGGGTAGCCCTGGGTTTGACTGGCATGCTTCAGCCCACCATAGGAACTCCTGTTTTAAGCATGGAATTAGTGGAATTTCTGTTTCTAGGCTGTGCCTGTGTTGGGACCATAAATTCTTTAGGTACCACTGTAGTTTTCTCATATGTAGTTTGGCAAGTGGGACCAAGATTATGCATGATGCCATGAAGCCCAAGGCCTGCAGTACTTTTCTTGCTGTTAACTTGTTCTGTTTTGTTAGTGCCAAGAAGTAAAGAGGGAGTTCTCTTTGTTTTTCTGCAGTTAGGAAAGCCATTTGTTTTACTGTGTCCAATTCAGCCCAAGAATGTCCTTGTCTGGGATGGTATCAGCCTTGATTTTTGTAAATTGACTGTGTATCCCAGTGCTTGTAGCAAGTAAATGACCCTTTGTAAATCTGTTGTCAACTTGCTTTTGTTGTCCCCTTGTAGCAGGCAGTCGTCCAGGTATGGGTAAATTTGAATTCCCTGTAGTCTGCAGTGGGCGATTACTGATGCCAGGCATTTTGTGAATACTCTGGGCAGTAGATAAGCCAAAGGGCAATGCTGAGAATTGATAATGCTCTGATCCTGCAAGAAATCTGAGGTATCTTCTGCAGATTGGTCGAATGGGGACGTGCAGGTATGCCTCCTTGAGATCTAGAGTTACCAGCCAACACTCCTTGCCCAGCATGGGAAGAAGTTGCTGTAGGGTCAGCATTTTGAATTTTGGGACAATGATGTATGTATTTAAGGTGGTCTCCAACTTTTTTCCTTTCTTGGAACTAGGAATAGTCTTGAGTAGAATCCCTTTCCTTGTTCTGTTGTTGGCACTCTTTCCACAGCTCTCATGTTTGCTAACTGCATTATCTGTTGTAGAGCCTCTGTTTTTTGATTTGGAGGTAGATTTGGCATTCCTCTTTTGACTGGTAAAGTGTGGAAGTGGAACCGGTAACCTTGATCTATGGTTTGTAAAATCCACTTGTCTTTTGTGATATAGTGCCAGTTCTTTGAAAATAAGGTTAATTTGCCGCCTATTGGAGCTGCTATTTGTTCCCTGGTAGGCGGTTTTAGAGTTAAGTCACTGTGGCTGTGTTGTTGTAGTGGCAGTGGTTGTGTCTGTGCCTCTGTTGTTACCTTGCCACTGTCGTCCTCTGTAGGCACCTCCTCTGGATTGGTTTCTGCCTCTGGATCGTCTATTCCTGCCCCTTTGGGATCTTGTGGAGTCAGGAAAGGACCAATTTTTGGCAGGCCAGTTCCTGCTAAACCTTGGGGGTTGGACCTGCAAGAAATCTTTAACCGTTTGAACAGATTTTGCCTTTTCTTCCATTTTCTTCATTACCTGCTGGGTAGGTGTACCAAACAAGCTGGTCTTATCCATAGGAGCATCTAATAACTTGGCTTTAACATGATCCGGTAAAGCTTGTTCCTTTAGCCATGCATGCCTTCTTATCACTGTGCCAGTCATGGCTGATCTAAATGAAGCCTCCAGTGCATCATAGCCACATTTTAAGGAATGGTTACTAACCTGTTGTATGTTATTTACCATTTCTAATACATATTTCTTATCAATTGATTCATCAGAGGATAGCTTTTTTGTTAACTGATCAAGCATAAACTCTTGGTATTGTATCATGTGAAACTGACAGTTTAAAGCTCTAGCTGAGAGAGTAGCTGAAGTGTAAACCTTTTTGCCCCATCTGTCTAAAGACCTGGCTTCCCTTTCAGAAGGAATAGGGTTTTTAGCTGTGGTCGCGACTACTGCCTTGGGACCCTGGGATATAGTTTCGGGGTCTGCAAGTGGGGCCTTGTAAAGGTGGTGATGAGTGTCTGGTACCCTGTAAAATCTGTCTGGTTTGGCAGGGGCTGGAGGTAAAGAATCTGGTGCAGAGCAGACATCATTGAAGGCATCATCCACTACAGAGAGCACAGGAGGTATAGCTAAGGGCCTGTGTTGTGGAAGGTGCAGAAAGGTTCTAAGTCTTTTTCTGGAGTCTGAGAAATCCTGCTGCTGCCATTGGAACTGCTCTCGCATGGCATGTAAGGTTTCCCCAAAGGAAAATTCTTCTGGTGGGGAGGCAGCTGGAATGGATTCTTCAGCATCTGAGTCTTCAAAATTGGAGAAAGGAGCCTCTGGCTGGTCTGTTATGTCTGATTCATCAGCAGAATCATCAGAGGACACAGGCTCAGGGGGCTCTGCCCTAGGTCTCTTCTCTGGGGGCTGAGAGGCCCTGTCTGGGTGAGATTGAGATCCCCTAATTAATGAAATTAAATCTTCTGCCAGGGTAAGCATTTGTGAACTAGAAGAGGGCCGTGTTGTAGGGGTTTAGCAGGCACTGTTCTAGTAGTTTTGGCTGCTTTGGCCCTGGCAAAGGCCTTAATGGACATGGCTGCTGGAGGCCTAGCAGCACCACGTGCTGGGGTAGACACATCCAAGGGAATGGTGTCTGATAAATCAGTGGCAACCACCGTAGTGGATAAAATTTCTGAGGCCGATTCAAGAGAAGTAGCAGGGGCCTCAGTGGTAGTGATAGATTCTGCTGTATTTTGATCAGCTTTCTCGGTTTCGGCGAAACCGAGACACTCGATTTGCTTAACCATGGTTTCGGCGAAACCGCGGACCCGAGTGTCGGTCTTTATCTTTGCGTTTTTAGCAGTTTGGGTAGTCGGAGGATCCGGCGGCATAATATCGCAAAATCAGAACCGAAAAACTGTTCAGCAAACTCCGACCGGCGCCTAAGCGTTCGTCGGTTGAAAGAAGCACAGGCGAACAGGCTGCTACGTCGTGGGCTGGGCCTAAACAAGGCAGACAGTAAGAGTGGAAATCCTTATGAGGTATTTGTTTCCCACAGGTTAAACAATTATTAACTTTTTCTGACATCGGCTGAGGCAAGAAAGAGTCCCCAGCGGGTACTTAGCTTTAGAAGTCTTGAAGTAGTATTCGGTAGAAGTAATCTCTGGATCCGACCGACCGGCACTTGCGAACAGCTTCTGCTTGGCCCACGCGGCAAGAAAGACTGAGGAAAATGGCGTCGGCTGATGCCTTTATACCGAACCAACAGAGATGACGTCGGGTGAAGTGCGACATCAGCGAAGCGGACCGGACTTTGGAATCCGGCCGACTGAAGGGCTGCCTGACGACAGGACAACCCAGTTGTTATGACTGCAGATGCATCCATGAAGGACATCTAACTTATGCAACCTCCTTCAATATATCCAACTGTTGGATCTGTACTGCTATCCCAACGTCAGTCACATAATGGACTTTTGTTTACTGCAGTACCATTATCCCCTTTAATTACACAAACATTTTATATAATACTACGGGGGAACTGTGTAAAGTAACGGAGTCAAAATGAAACTGCATCACTGTCTTTAGCCTTTCAACAGACAGGAATACTATGTCTGAAGCAAAACGGGAATAAAAAAGTAGGACAAAGTTCTTTTAATACTACTATAATGCCAGTTTGTCACAACTCTTCACTGGGTTGGACCCCAGAGAAACTGGCTGAATGTTTATTCCAGGAAATGTCAGCATAGCTACGATTCCAACAGAGACATTGTTAAAAGCAAGAATTTGGGTATTATGCACTGCAGAAAATCATAAGCAGCGTGCATAGATACTCAGTAATGGGACAAGAGACACAAATTTGACATTGGGGCTTTAATTGTTTATGCAAACTGTTACAAATAACAATGCTTCTACAGATGCCTGTAACGTAATGTTAAGAGATGGACTATTTTATCTGGGGTAGAAAAGCATATAAATGGTTACCCACAGATTAGAGAGGAAGTTGTTTCTTGGGATACCTAGCTCCTGTCATCCGACATATGGATGCTTTGCCCAAGGGAAAAATTTATAATGCTCGAGAGGACAAGCAAGTAAAAAATCCTGTGGATAAAGTAGATGTGTCATGGATATATTACCATGACTTAGGGCAGACAGCCATCAAGGGGTTGGCCCATACGGACTTTGGAAATGATGTGATTCCTGGGGCAGGAATTGCTCCAGCTTATGGTGCACTCAAAGCTATATGGGAGGTGCGAAATTTACCGAAATTAATGGAGGTTCTAAGTAACTCAACCTTTTCCTTCAGTAAACTTGATTACTGAAGAAGTACCTGCCATGAGGGTAGTAGTGCTGCAAAACAGAACTGTGCTTGACTTCATGCTTGTGTCGAAAGGGGGTACGTGCACGCTTGTGCATGAGGAATGCTGTACGTTTATTCCTGATAATGAGCACGCAATACGTAGTCATTTTGAACTTATCCAAAAGGTGGCTGAGCTGTCGGATACTAAGGAAGCTGACAGCTCACAGTGGGCATGGCTCATTAATTTGTTCTCTGGATGGGGTGGTGGTATTTTAAAATTCATAATGTTGATTGCAATAATCATTATGGACTTGTTTTTACTTTTATTTTTATGTAAGACTTTAACATCTAAGTTGACTGCATCTCGATCTTCAGTAATGTTACAAAATGTATGTTAACAGTGTTAGAAGAGTACCTTTTTAAAAGTGTATGACTGAAAGTGTTATGGAAAATGAAACAAAAGTTTTTGAAAGTTTTGGCAAATTGTATGAAAATGTTTTCAGTTTCTGAAATGCAGAGTTTGAGTGATGCTTTCTCAGCATCAAAGGGGGGGATTGTAGAGGCTGGAAAATAAATAATGAAATGAAATGAAATGTATGTGCATGTTAACAGGAAAGAGCACATGATTGAAAGAATGATCTGAAGTCATGGAAAAGTACTGCTGAAGAAGCTTCTAGTAATTTCTTGCATCTCAGCCTGGGGCCCTACTTTCCCTTGCAGGCACACAGTAAAACAGAAAGATGTTCCTTATAGGTTTATAGGTTGGTTCTAGGCTATCGGCCCTAGGGCCTATACAAGCCTAGCCATAACAATTCCCTGGATATTTCTTCCCACAAAATTTACTTCCCTGGACCCCTGTCTAGCAGGGCGACTGATGTGATCCCCGGCGTGAATTTCCTATCTCCCATCCAATCGTCAAGGTTCCTTTTGAAGAGCGCCAAGGAGGTGCTCTGCTAGACATGTATGAGCAGTCTATTCCAGAGTATGGGGAGTCTCTGAGTCAGGAACCTCTCTCTCCAGCAAGTTTTGTTCATTGTGATGACAAGGTTTAGATCCATGGAGCATGTGGCTCTGAGGGATTGGGATTTCTTTAAGTGGAGCATGTCCAACAACTCAGGGTTTAACATGGCCTTGTATAGGTTCATAGGTAGGTACTAGGCTATCTGCCCAAAGGCATATATTAGCCCAGCCATGTTGTGCGGTATTCACCGCCCCTTTGGTTAGTTCCCTAGGCCCTTGATCTAGCAGCTAGTACCCTTGGCCCCTATCTAGTAGAGCTGTTGGTATGATCCCTGGTGTGAACTTTCTGTTACCCATCCACTCGTCAAGGTTTCTCTTGAAGAGAAATAGTGAGGGGCTCTGTCTTATGTAGATCGGGACCTTGTTCCAGAGCAAAGGAAGTCTTTGCGAAGGGAATCTATCCCTCCAGCATGTTCTACTCATTGTTGTGCTGAGGTTTATATCCCTAGAGCGTGTAGCTTGAGTGGATTTGGTTTTGCTAAGATGGAGCATGTTCAGCAGTTCTGGGTTGGACATGGCTCTGTATGTTAGACAGAGATCGCCTCTGAGAAGGCAGTATTCAAAAGAGAAAAGCCTTAGTTTTTTCAATCATGCTGCATACGGAAACTGTTTGAGGCCAGTAATCCTCTTAGTGAGATACCTCTGTGGTCTCTCCAGCTGCTGGAGATGCCTAGCCAGGTACATACCAATTGGTGCATTGTACTTGTTAAGCAGAGATCGCCTCTGTGTAGACGATATGCCACAGAGCATCGCTGGAGTTTTTTTAGATGGTCAGTATAGGGCATCTGCTTTAGGCCTGTGATTCTTTTAGTGAGGTATTTTTGCGGCCTTTCCAGCTGTTGCAGATGTCTTGTGAGGTACATACCAAATGGGGCGTTGTACTCTACGATGGGTCTAATGAGGGATGAGTACAGTGGGACAATGACCTCCTTTTTCCTGGATAAAAAGCTCTTAGTGATGAGGTGTGCCACATAGAAGGATTTCCTGACTGCTGTGGCGATGTGGTTGTCGAAGGTAAGACCACTGTCCACCTGTGTCCCTAAGTCTCTCATCACACTTTTGGTGTTTACTGTACTGCCACCTATGTGGTAATTCATGGGTACATGGTTTTTCCCAAAGGGGATAACTATACATTTCTTGGCATTAAACTTGAGCCCATGGCTCTAGCACCAAGCATCTGTTTCTGTAAGGCCCTTTGTAGAATATCCACATTATTTGGGGATTCAATAATGGCTCCCAGTTTGCAGTCATCTGCGAACTTTGTTATCCAGAGTCCCTTCGTTTTGGCCTGTACGTCAGAGAAGTAGATGCCAAACAAGAGCAGGCCGAGGACTGAACCTTGAGGTACTCCACTTGTCACTTGTCTGGAGCTGGATTTGGAGTCAGCTACTTTTACAGTCTGGGTTCGGTCAGTAAGTCAGTTGGCAACCCATCGAGTGACGCAGGGATTTATGCCCAGCTTAGTAAGTTTATCTATGATTCCAGAGTGGGGGATAGTGTCGAAGGTCTTAGCGAGGTCCAGATAGGCTGTTTTGACTGCCTTACCCTCGTCCACAGCTCTGGAGACTGATTCGAAGAACTCAATCAGGTTCAGGAGACAAGTTCGGCCCTTCACAAACCCAAACTGGGTGGGGTCCAATGTTTGAAGGTTGCCAATGTCTTTGTTTATAAGTTCCATGATAATGCGTTCCATGCCCTTGCAGATCAGGCTCGTCAGACTGATGGGACAGTAGTTCTTGGGATCCAAGGTGGATCCCCCATTGTGGAGTGGGATAACTGTAGCTGTGCGTCACTCAGTGGGCATGAAGCCTGAGGTGAGGCTATGATTAAACATAACACTTAGGTGAGGTGTAAGTTCATTTTGTAGTTCATGCAGTACACAGCCCGGGATGTCATCAGGTCCCAAGGATGCTGTATTCTTAGCTTTGGAGAGTGCAGTTTCTACCTATGTGGCTGTGATTACCGGAATTTTGCAATCTTTTGCTATTGAGATGGGCCCTTTAAGGGGTGAGAGGGGGTGAAGTTTGCACTAAATCGATCTGCCAGGATATTGGCAACATATTATACATATAATTATATATATATATATATATATATATATATATATATATATATATATATATACATATATATATAAAATTATATATATATAATTATATATATATATATATATATATATATATATATATATATATATATATTATTAGATTAAAATATAGATAACAAATACGAAGTGTACCTTCTTCCAGCTTAGAAATTTCCTATTGGATACAGAGTAGTGGTCTAATGTATGAAATGTACTTTTTTGTCTATTCTCTATTGGATAATAATAAATGTTGTTTATGAAACTGTAGTTATCATAAGATTTTCTATATAACCTGTGTGAAATCCTTTGTTCGGGGAGACATAACTTTCTGAGTACTTTCTCCCATGCATGTGTTTCTGTTTTTAATAAAATAATTTGTACTTTGAACTGCCAAGAGAATAAGTATTTATTTAACAAGTTCAACCTTAACAGTATCTGCTAATAAAACATATTATTGACATAATGAACATGATAGTATGACAAGTTAGAGGCAATTGAAGCCATAGTGAACCATGCTACTAATCGCTTCAATAAAATACATAAAAGATGGGTGTCTAGGTTGGCTTTTAAAATTGAAATCAGAAGTCTGTAATGAACGTCTGCCATAGAAGAGGCTGTTGTGTGGGAATGTTTGTTTTAACCCTTCCACCTTGTTCCTATTTTGTACTTAAACCATGTACCTTTGGAGCTGTCCACTCCTGATGTTTATCTAATCACAATATTCCCTCCTACTCATCTTTCATGGACATTGATTAGTAAACACAAACCTGGAAGATCACTCCACAAGGCAAAATACTAAGTTGATCAGGCCATCAGAAAAATATGAAGGGCAAAGCTGCACGGAAAAGATGATTGTACTTTTAATTGAATGGACTGGAATTCCAGGAGATGAGATTAGGGAAGAGTCTACCACATGTGAAGGAGAGGTGGTGGTGGTGGGGGGGGGGGGTTACTTCCATGTCTAATCATCATATGCTTCAACACTTATGAGATAAAAGTAAAGATTACAAAGTGTTTGGCAACAACGAAAAATTATAACAGTCAGATAGAAGCATGTATTTATACAACAGGACTATTCCTTTGAAACAAGGTGGAGCAGGGGTGCTTTCTCTCCAGCAATAAAGTTGTGCAAACAAAAAGGACAAAGGGGTCAGTAGTTCCAAGCAATCCTATGTATTTCACAGGATTAGCAAAAACTTTTACAGATCCATAAGAGCCCGACACTACAGAAGCCAGTAAATCTGTGAGTCTCACAGGAAGAAGAGAAAGAAAACACTAATGCAAACCATGCTGTGGAAGGGAAGCCTGCGATTCTGGAAAGATGACCACAAAAAGAGCTGCTTCCATTACTTAAATGACAGCATATATTAAAAGAGAAGGTTCAGACCATGCAAGACAAAAAGAAATGGACAGGACAGGAGTAAGTGAGCTAATGTTTTCATGCTGGACCAAGAAGGTCTGTATAGTGAATGTGAAGAGCAAATGATGGACAAAACAACTGACAATGGTCTGTTCACATGTACTTAATTCCTCATTCTAATACCTCTTAGCATTTGTTTTGCCTTATGCATGTAGTTTAACTATTAATCTAAAAGGCACAAGCTTAGTAGTCATAAACATAAGCCAAGGGAAAACTGAAGAATTGACTAGTGGGAGGAACTCCACCAAGCCTCTTCTGAATTCAATCAAGTGCATCTTTGATTGGCCAGGAAGCAATGCAAAGTGGGAC
This sequence comes from Protopterus annectens, assembly GCF_019279795.1. Lineage (NCBI taxonomy): Eukaryota > Metazoa > Chordata > Ceratodontiformes > Protopteridae > Protopterus > Protopterus annectens. The sequence goes on along the minus strand of NC_056733.1, from coordinate 588,471,376 downwards.
AGATCAAGAATAAAAGTATTGGAAGCATAGTGAGTCCAAAAAGTGAGATAGAATGATATACAGCAAAACATTAAAGCTCTAAAGCAGTAAAGCTGGTGGTAAGAGAAGATTTATACAGAAAGTACAGTTGTGTACACTTACCATGAATGTAGATGTCAGAGTGTATTTACTGTTGCAGTCATCAGATTTGAGTTATCTGCCTGCAGGTAGCCCTCAGCCGGCCTGAATACCAGAGTCTTTGGATTTCTGTGTCGGATGGTGTCGCTTCTTCCTTGATGTCAGGGGTACAAAACATGCAGCCAACGCCATTACATCAGTTTTTCTTGCCCCAGATGTCAGGTGCCCCCACAATAGGAAGCAATTACAAGGTATGGTAAACCCCCATCAAAAAGCAAATACAGAAGGAAAAATACATATACCAACAAAAAGGAAAGGTAGAGCCAAGAGAAGCCAGGGGGATGGAGGGAGGGTAACCAGGAATGCAACAGTGAATGCACTCTAACATCTACATTTATGGTAAGTGTACACAACTGTACTATGTTCTTTGTATTTCAATGTTGCAGTCATCACATTTAGGTTGATTTCCAAAGCTAAGGAAGGGAGGAGGAAGTTAAAGAGCATTAGGGCCAGCTATTAAGCCCTGCAAGACTGCAGTGGCAAATCCAGCTCTGGATTTAGAAAAGATAGGCAAGTGGTAATGCTTGGTAGTAGCTTCTAGGATGTCCCTGGTAGGGACTCCTCTGAGAAATGCCGCAGAGGTAGATGCAGCCCTTTTGGAATGTGATCTTATCCCCAGTGGGGTAAGTTTTCCATGGTGCTTGTATCAGAAATGAATGCAATGGGCTATCCATTTGGAAATGGTTTGCTTTGAAATGGCCTTCCTCTCTGCCCCTGCAGCAAAGCTAACTAGCAGCTCTTCAGATTTTCTGATAGGCTTAGTCCTGTCCAAACAGAAGCTAAGTTGTCTGTGCATGTCCAGAGAGTGCAGTATTCATTCCCCTTGTTTTGTGGAGTAGGGAAAAAAGTAGGCAAATTAATGGACTGATTTAGGGCCACAGTAGATACCACCTTGGGCAAAAAGGAAGGATTAGCCCTGAGGGAAATTCTGTCTGCATGGAAGATAATGAAGGGTTCCACTGCCATGAGGGCCTGTAATTCAGACACTCTTCTTGCTGAAGTGATGGCTAGAAGGAAGGCTGTTTTCAAAGAAAGGAATTTCAACTCTGCTGTAGCAGCTGGCTCAAAGGGGGGAAGCGTGAGCTTTTCCAATAAAAAGTTAAGGTCCCAGGCTGGAGTGGGAGCTCTCCTGGGGGGTCTTAAATTTTTGGTCCCCCCAAGAAACTGCTTTAGCAAGGGGTGAAAGAAGAGGGGTGGCTCAGTATTATAATGTGCTGAAATGGCAGTCATGAATTTTAATTGACAAGAAGGATAGGCCCTTGTAGAGCATTTCTGTTAAGTACTGTAGAATATGAGATAAGCCAGGCACCGTTGTGCCCACCCCCTGAGCCTGGCTCTAGGAACAGTATCTTTTCCACTTTTCAGCATAGGATTTTCTAGTACTAGGCCTCCTTGCCTCCAGAATGACATCCAGTACCTGCTTACTGAGGTATGCTAGAGGAGAGCTCAAGGAATTAGCCAGGCTGCAAGGTTCAGGGTTTGAAGCTGAGGGTGCAAAATCTGGCCCACCCACTGGGACATCAAGGAAGGGGTCCTGAGGCAGGTGCCATGGTTGTAGCAGTGTCATACTGCGCAAGAAGGGGTACCAGTGCTGGCGTGGCCAGTCTGGTGCAATCAGTAATGTCCTTGGCTTGTCCTGTTTGACCTTTAGTAGAACCTTCAAGAGGAGAGGCAGAGGTGGAAAGGTATAAACCGAGAGGCTTTCCCAGGTAAAGGACAGTGCATCCACTTTCGAAGCTTGAGTGTGGGGAGCTCTTGAGCAGAATTTGTTCAATTGGTAGATTTGAGGAGAGGCAAACAGGTCTACCTCTGGAGTCCCCCATTTGTTCCTCAAGAGATTGAATATTTTGGGATCTAGTTTCCATTCATGTGGGTCCATGAGATTTCTGCTTAAGTCGTCTGTCAGTGAATTTAGTTTGCCTGGCAGGAATTGTGCTTGTAGGTGTACTTGGTAGCTCAAGGCTGTGTCTCACAGAGCCACGGCTAGTTTGCAGAGAGGGTATGAATGGGTTTCCCCCTGCTTGTTTATGCACCACATAACTATGGTGTTGTCTGTCTTTACCAATAGTTGTCCTGGAAGAATACGGTCTTTGAAGGCTGTCAGAGCATTCTGTACAGCTAACATTTCTTTTTGACTGATATGCAGGTGCATCGGTCTCGGGTTCCATTTGCCTTGAATGCACTTCCCTGCCATGTGAGCCCCCCATGCATGGTCTGATGCATCTGTTGTTAGGGTTTGGGCGGCAGGGGGCAGAGTGAAAGGGAGTCCCTTGTTGTGGTGGCAGGCCTCTGCCCACCAGAGCAACTCTGTCTTTATACAAGGAATGATAGAAATCATGGTTTCCAGGTCCTAAGAATGTTGACACCATAGACTTTTTAGGTACCATTGGAGTTTCCTCATATGCAGTCTTGTATATGGAATTAGTAGAATGCAAGAGGCCATGAACCCCAGAGCTTGCAGTATTTTCCTTGCAGATAGCTGGGGTTTTGTGGCCAACAGTTTGAAGTAGGTTGTCAAATAAACTTGTTTCTCCGGAGTGAGGAATGCCATCTGGGAAGTTGTGTTCAAGCTTGCTCCCAGGAATACAATCTGTTGGCAGGGTACTAGGTGAAATTTCTTTTCGATGATGGTGTACCCCAGTGAGGTTAGCAGCTTCTTTACGAATGCCAGGTGTTGTAATAGCAAGTCCTGGCTTTCTGACTGAATCAGACAATCATCCAAGTATGGGTAAATTTGAATATTTCTCTGCGTGCAAAATGCAATGGCTGGAGCTAGACACTTTGTGAACACCCTGGGCGCAGTAGATAAGCCAAAGAAAAGTGCAGAGAACTGAAAGTGCATGGAGCCCACCCTGAAATGTAGGTATTTTCTGCAGGATCCTCTTAAAGGGATGTGCAGGTACGCTTCCTTTAAGTCTAGGGTTACCAGCCAGGCATCTTTAGCTAGCATAGGAAGAAGCTGTTGAAGAGTTAGAATTTTGAATTTTGGAACCACTAGAAAGGTGTTGAGAATAGAAAGGTCCAGGATAAAACGCCAGGAGTTGTCTTTTCTGGGTACCAGAAAAAGTCTTGAATAAAAACCTTGTCCCCTTTGCTCTGCTGGGACAGGTTGAATAGTCCTGATATTGAGAAAGTACAGTTTTGTACCTACCATAAATGTAGATGTCCGATAGGTATGCATCTGCAGTCATAACATGTGGGTTGTCCTGCCTCAGGCAGCCCTCGGTTGGCCCGATTCCAAAGTCTGGGTCTGGCCTCGGCTGATGTCGCACTTCACCCGACGTCATAGCTCCTGGGGTATAAAGGCATCAGCCGACGCTATTTTCCTCAGTGTTTCTTGCCCCAGATGCCAGGTGCCCTCTAGGAAGGCTAAATTTGGATAAAAGTTGAAAATTCCAAACAGTAGCAAACAAAACCTATATATATATATATATATATATATATATATATATATATATATACATATATACATATATACATATACATATATATATATATATATATATATATATATACACATACAAACAAATACACCATAATAGATTCCCCCAGCTAGCTGAAAGAGGGGTAAGCACCCTAGGAATACCACAGAGGGGAAGGAGGGTGGGTAATCCTGACTGCAGATGCATACCTATCGGACATCTACATTTATGGTAGGTACAAAACTGTACTATGTCCTTCAAGGATGCATCTGCAGTCATAACATGTGGGTAGAATACCATAGCCAAACTGGGGGAGGAGGCACTAATGTAAAGATGGTGTAGTTAAGATCCCTTGTAAAACTGCAGTTGCAAAGCCTGCTCGGGATCTGGAGTATAAAGGAAGATTGTAATGCTTGGCAAATGTATGCACGGAGCTCCAAGTAGCAGCTTCTAGAATGTCTTTGGTAGCCACACCTCGTAAGAAAGCTGTAGTGGTGGCTGTAGCCCTTGTGGAGTGAGGCCTGATATTTTCAGGAGTTGACTTTCCATGATAAGAGTAGCAGAATCGAATGCAATTTCCTATCCATTTTGAAATTGTCTGTTTGGAAATTGCTTTTCCTTGCACTCCTGTTGCATATGCTACCAGAAGCTGGTCAGTTTTTCTGTTGGTCTTAGTTCTGTCCAGGTAGTAGCGCAGTTGTCTATGTACATCCAAGGTGTGTAGTAGCTTTTCCCCCCTGTTCTGAGGGTTAGGAAAGAACGTAGGCAGATGAATAGCTTGGTTCAAGGATACCCTGGATACCACCTTTGGCATAAAAGTAGGATTGGTTCTCAGAGACACCCTGTCCTGGTGAAAGATAAGGAAAGGCTGTACTGCCATTAATGCCTGTAACTCGGATACCCTTCTTGCTGAAGTGATTGCTAGAAGGAAGGCAGTCTTCCAAAATAAGAACTGTAAGTCTGCTGATGCTGCTGGTTCAAAAGGGGGCAGTGTTAATTTTTCCAGCACAAAATTGAGATCCCATGCCGGCAGAGGTGGTTTCCTTGGAGGTTTTACATTTTTGATCCCTCTTAAAAATTGTCTGAGAAGAGGTTGAGAGAAGATAGGAGGATCCATGTTGTACTCTGCTGAAATTGCTGAAGCATGAATCTTAATGGAAGAATAGGACAGGCCATTGTGGAACAGCTCTGCTAAGTATTCTAGAATGTGTGCTAGGTTTGCAAGCGTGACATCTGTTCCCTTTGATGCACTCCAAATGAGGAATCTCTTCCATTTGGCTGAGTATGTTTTCCTTGTGGAGGGTCTGCGAGCCTCCAGGATAATGTCCTTGACCCTCTGAGATAAAGCAGGTTGGTTTTGTTTTATGCAATTTTCCAGGCAGTTAGCTGCAGCGTTTTCAAGTTTGGATGTAGGGTCTTGTAGTTGTTCTGTGTTAGAAGTAAAGGCCATAGAGGTAGAGGCCATGGGTCCGTCCGAGACATGCTTCTCAGTAGCGGGTACCAATGCTGCCTTGGCCAGTCTGGAGCTATCAGAATTACCTTTGGCTGTTCCTCCCTGATCTTCAGTAGAACTTTGTACATCAATGGGAGAGGTGGAAAGGCATAAAGTGTCAGTGCCTTCCAGCTGAAAGAGAGGGAATCCACTCTCCAGGCTTGTGGGTGGTATTCTCTTGAGCAGAATTTCTTCAGTTGGTGGTTGAGTGGGGAGGCGAACAGGTCTATCTCTGGCATTCCCCATTTCTTTGTTATGGTTTTGAAGATAACTGGATGTAGCATCCATTCGTGAGCATCCATGGTAGTTCTGCTTAATTTGTCTGCTAGTGAATTCTCTTTTCCTGGTACGAATCTGGCCTGTAGTTGAATGTTGAGATTCAGGCCGAGGTTCCACAGTTCCATTGCCATCCGGCATAGAGGGTAGGAATGTGTGCCTCCCTGTTTGTTGATGTACCACATGACTGTGGTATTGTCCGTCCTTATCAGCAGGTGTCCTTGCTTGAGGAATGATTTGAATGCCTGCATTGCTTGTTTCACTGCCAGCATCTCCTTTAGATTTATGTGTAGTTTCAGCTGGTCTTGGGACCATAGGCCTTGGATACACTTGTCTTCCATGTGTGCTCCCCAGCCTAGGTCTGAGGCGTCCGTGGTGATGGTCTGCCTTGGTTGTGGTTTGTGGAAAGGCAACCCTTTGTTGGTCTGGCAGGCCTGAGCCCACCACAGGAATTCTTTTTTCAGGCATGGAATGATTGGTATCATGGTCTCTAGACTGTGTTTGTGTTGAGACCATACATTTCTTAGGTACCATTGTAATTTTCTCATATGCATTCTGGCATGTGGGATCAAGATTATGCAAGATGCCATGTAACCCAGGGCCTGCAGGACTTTCCTTGCAGTAAGCTGAGTTTGTCTTGTCAATTCCGTGAAGTAGACTGGAAGTTGGTTTTGCTTTTCTTCTGTGAGAAAAGCCATCTGAGATATTGTGTCCAGTTCTGTACCCAAAAATGTTATCCTTTGCGATGGCACTAGTTTTGACTTCTGTATGTTGACTGTGTATCCCAATGCTTGCAGCAGTTGTATGACATAGGCCAAATCCTTTATTATTTTTGTCTTGTTGTCCGCTTGTATTAGGCAGTCGTCCAGGTATGGATAGATTTGAATTCCCTGAAGCCTGCAATGCGCAATTACTGATGCCAGGCATTTCGTGAATACTCTGGGCGCAGTAGATAAGCCAAAGGGCAATGCTGAGAATTGATAATGCTCTGATCCTGCAAGAAATCTGAGGTGTCTTCTGCAATCTGGTCGTATAGGGACGTGCAGGTATGCCTCCTTGAGATGTAGAGTCACCAGCCAAGACTCCTTGTCCAACATGGGAAGAAGTTGCTGTAGAGTCAGCATCTTGAATTTTGGTACAATGAGATATGTGTTCAGTGCGGACAAATCGAGAATAGGCCTCCATTGAGTTTCTTTTCTTGGTACAAGGAATAGTCTGGAGTAAAATCCTTGGCCTTGTTCCTTTAATGGTACCTTTTCTATTGCTCTCATCCGTAGCAATTTGATGACTTGCTTTAGAGCCTCTGACTTCTGGCTTGGCGGAAGGTTTGGCATTCCTTTCTTTTTTGGTAAAGTGTGGAAGTGAAACCTGTAACCTTTGTCTATTGTTTGCAAAGTCCATTTGTCTCCTGTAATGCATTGCCAGTTTTTTGAGAATAAAGCTAATTTTCCGCCCAAGGGTGCTTCCAATTGTTCCCTGGTAGGCGGAATCAGAGCCAAGTCATTGTGTCTGTCCAGTGGAAGTGGTTGCAGCTGTAGAGGAACTCCTCTGGTTGTCAGGTTGCCACTGGCGGCCCCTGTAGGCATCCCTTGATTGACCTCTGCCTCTTGGTTCATAGGTTCATACTAGGCTATCTGCCCAAGGGCATTTATAAGCCTAGCCCATAGTTATGTGGCTTTCACCACCCCTTTAGTTTGAATAAAAACTATGCCTATCATTTTGCTGTGCCTCTGTCAAGCAGTGACACTGAAGTAATCCCTGGGGTATATCTGCGATCTCCCATCCATTAGTCAAGATTCCTCTTGAACAAGGCCAGCGAGGTGCTCTGCCTCACATGTACCGGGATTTTGTTCCACAGCATAGGGAGTCTCTGGGTGATGAATCTGTCCCTCCAGCACGTTCTATTTATAACCGTGTCAAGGTTTAAGTCTAGAACCAAAAAACGGAGGTTATAACAAAACTCAACCAAAGACAAGATGTGGTGACACGAAGGTATCCTGAGTTAGCAGGCTTCCGAAATGAAGCACTGAAGCTACACAGAGCTTCGGTAACTGAAGTGAAAATCACACTGATGCAAGTAGGTTGTAGGTAAAAACTGTTAGTTTTAATGAGTCAAACCAGGAAGGTAAAAAACAAAGCCAATGATGTAAAACGCTCCCAAATGCGTTTTTCGTTCGAGTCACTGCTTGAACTTCCTCAGACTTACAGCAATGTTCAAACCAAGTATCTCTCAAATACTTTAGTTAATTAGATTGAATAATAAATTAATTGATTAATTGATTAAAAACATTTTTATAAAACAAGACTGAAGGACAACCTTCACATACACTAAAACCAAATACTAAAAAGATAATAACGAATGATGGATGAGTAATAATCATAAATAATAATGAATCATAAATCGCAATAAACCAACCACTCAACGGACCTAAATAAAAAAGGGGGGTGGGGGGGGGTTAAATTGTCAGTTAAAGTTATCGCACATATAAACAATGATTATAGTCAAAATAAAGAAAAAAAGAAATATAAATAGAGAATATGTATATCAAAAATGTACAAAAACATATCTACTAATAACATGTTACACCAATTATGCAAGGCTTGTTATTATCCACAGTAAAAAGTAAAAATAATAGCAGTGATGAATTTGTTAAGTAAATAACATGGGAGGTGTGGGGAACAAAGATATAAACATAAGTAAACTGACATCCAGTTACATATTGTTTTGTATATGCAATGTATGTACATATGTATATTTTATATGTTTTATATTTATATTGCAAGCTGTGACAAAAGTAGGCACCATATATCTATATATGCAATAAGATGTAATAAAATATGATATAGTATAATATAATAAAGTACATTATAGAATATGAGACCTATGATGAGTACCCAGGTCGGGAACCTTGTGGAAGACATTCGAGCTCAAGATACCGCCCTGTAGTGTGCATCTCCTAGATGTTAATTATGTAAAGGAAACTGGGCTATCTTAGTAAACAATTCAATTTAAGGATACACATAATTGAGTAATATTCATTAAGACCAGGTGCTTTATATGCTGCCAGACGTAACTGCCAACTTAATTCCTTCTTCTCTAACTGTAGTTTCAAAAGGCTGTCGTTGGTGCAGTTAGTTTGGTCAAGCATAATTTGGTCAATCACCATAAAATCAAATTTGTGATCTATAAAAGTGTTACAATGCCTTGCAAGAGCGTTGTCATCTTTATTGTTGTTAATTGCGTAGCCATGTTCATATAATCTCTCCCTCAACCGCCTGTCAGTCTTCCCTATGTAAAATGCGGGGCAAAGTTTGCACTGTGCCAAGTAGACCACACGTTTACTATTGCAATTATAACGTTTCCAGACCTTAAAGGTGTTGTTTCTGATGGTGAATGAGTCAGAAATGTTGATGTTTGTGCATTGCCTACATGCCCCGCATTTTTGGGTACCCCCCTTCCTCAAGTTGTATCCCACATTCTTTCTTTCTAAGAGGTCCTTCATGTTACTACCCCTCTTGAAAGTAATTTTGGGTCTGGGGCCCAAAAGTGTGGATAAATCTTTCTCTAAGGATAGACAAAACCAGTATTTTCTCACCACTTTAGAAATCTCATTGGCTTCTGGGCAAAAAGTGAAAACAAACGAGTTGGTGTAATTAACTTGTTTGCTGGATGACCTAACTCCTAGAGTTTCACCATTGTTGATTATATTTGGACTTTGGGTAAGAGGAGTATCAATCTCGTGGAGGTCAGTTCTACCTTGAACACCCAAAATAGCTTCATACACCTTGTGTTTTCTTTTTGAGATGACCTCACCAAAAATATTGTCCAAAAATGTACTAGGGTACCCTCGGTGTCGAAACATCTGGTATAGGTTCCCACATTCTTTTGTAAAATCCTCTTCAAGTGTTGTCATCCTAGCTACCCTCACCAGTTGACCCTTAACTACAGATTTCTTTTGGTGGTGGGGGTGGGAGCTTGAGAAGTGTAAGTATGTATTTGAAAACATACTTTTCCTATATATTTGTGAAATGTATTGGTCTTGGTTTTTACTGAGGAGGATATCCAAGAAGCAGATATCACTAGTTTGGAAGTTCATAGTGAACTTCAGAAAATTTGTCGTAGAGTTGAAAAATCCTAACAGGTCTCTTGCATCTGCCTCATCTCCCCTCAGTAAAATAAAGATGTCATCCAAATATCGCTTGTACAGATGTATTTTTGGTTTCCAAATACTGTTGAATGAAGGTACCATTAAAGGAACAATGCATTTCACGGCATACCGGACTCCGAATGGGTCGTCGTAGAGGCCTGCGAATCTGAAGTAGTGGGTATCAGGGGCTGCAAAAGCGCCTCACTGAGTACCGGCAAACTGGCAACTAGCTTAACGGAAGCGTCATCGGCAGTTTTGGACCTATGCGGTCTGTCTCTGTCTTTATCCTTACGTTTTTTCGGAAGATCGGTAGTCGGATGGCTTAACGAAGCCATTTCAGAGTATACAGATCAAGTATGAAAGTAATTGGCTGCAAAAATAGCCCAACAATGAATAGTTTGGGCGTTGAACAAGGCACAAAACCGACAGCGAGGGACGTTGTGGTCTGGGCCTAAACAGGGGATGCAGTAAGAATGAAAATCTCTATGAGGTATTTGCTTTTCACAGTTAAGACAATTGTTAACTTTTACTGACATCGGTTAGAGCAAGAAAAAGGACCCCCAACGGGGTTACTTATCTTTTTTGAAGACTTCGAGTCTGAAACTCGATAATGAAAATTTCAGGAGTTGGCCGACAGGCACTTGCAAACTGCTTCTGCTTCGGGCACCGCAATGCTGCATCTTTTACACCCCTGATGACCTGACTTCATGGAAGAAGCAACAGCATCCAATGCAGAAATCCGAAGACTCTGGTATTCAGGCCGGCTGAGGGCTACCTGCAGGCAGATAACTCAAAAGTGATGACTGCAACAGTGAAACACGAAGAACAACAAGGTATTTGGAGCAAAGAACCAGACAGTGAAAGGTAGCAGAATGGGAAGATGCCAAGAAGACATATGGACTGCAGGCTAGAGACTGCCTTACCTATCAGGGATTGATATCAGAGTATAGGGAAAGGGAAAGGATAGGGGAATCCAAAGTGGAAGACCTGCTCTGGTAGAGTTTTTAGCTGAATCTATAACAGAAGCTCCTGTTAAAAAAGGGATAAGTAGCAGGTCATATAAAACATTGCACAGTGCATAAGGGAATTAAGGAAGTGCCGGGTTGAGCATGGTCAGCTTTTCCCACCAGAATAGCTCCTTTTGAGGGCAAGGTAAGACAGAAAACAGGGTATCTAGGTGGCGTGAATGTTGAAAACATTGACTTCAGGTACCACTGCATTTTCCACATATGCAGTCTGGCCAGAAGCGGCACTGGGATGGCAGCTGCCATGAAATCCAAAGCCCTGGGCATCTCCCTTGCTGTGTTGCTTGCCAAATCTGTCCATCTGTCGAGAATCCTTGTTTGGCGGATGAACAGAGGAAGAAGTCTCAGCCAGCTCCTTCTTTGTGGCCACCACCACCACCACCATGGCATCTACAGGAATGCCCTTAGACAAAAACTCTTTACCAGGAGGGGCAGACAGAAACTTATTTGGTCCCCTGGGGACTGGCTCCACGGCATCAGGAGTATCCCACACCTTTCGACTAATTAGATCCATCAGTTTGTCAAAAGGTGGAGACACCCAAGAGGTAGAGGGTTGAGACCTGAAAGCCTTCAGGTACACCGACTCCTCATCAAAAGGGTTGACAGTGGGCCAGTCGCACCTCTGCTTAAGGATCTCCAGGATGTCCACGAAGAATACATCATCAGAGGACGACTTGGGGGACCCTTCCGACTCCTCGAAGTCAGTGTCCGATGTCAAAGACTCATCCTGGGAGTCAACATGCTTCCTCTTACATAACACCTCTTCCGGGGAGGCTCTTCGAAAGGACATTCTGGGGAGGCCTCGGAAGAGTTGAGGCCACCAGCCAATGGCTCCTGAGGCTGAGAGTCTCTGCTGTCTCCGGAGAGAGTAGGGGCTGAGACCGAAGTGGGTGCTCTCAGGGGGGAGAGTGCTGGTACCACTGGTAGGAGCTGGAGAATGAGACTGCACGCTCCTCATCTCAAACGCTGACCTCTCTGGCTCCGAAGACCTCCTCAGCTCCGAAGAGACAAAAGTTGATGTCGGAGCCATAGTCGTCAGCTCCGAGGTGGATGTAGGGTCCGAACTCACCCTGGCCGACACACTGAGAGGAAGGCTAGGAACCGAAGATCGATTCAAACTCTCCCTGTCGGCGCCGACAGGAGAGCTTCGGACCCTGGACACGACAGACGGCACCGAGCGTGTCGGAGCTGAACCCGGCTCCAAAGCAGCAACAAAGGGAGCTGGAACCAATAGTTCCTCCGGTGGCACCAAACACTCCGGCTCCAAAGGGCCAACATGGCTCGGAGGAGGAATAGCAGACAAGGGTAAAGCTGGATCAAGTGGCTCCAGAGCCGACTGGGTCAGAGCCAACAATAATTTTGGTAAAGCAGACTACTTCAAGAGTCTCAACACTACCCTCTCCACATCTTCTTCCGAAAGGCTCCTGGAAGACATAGTAAAGGATCTTGACCTAGGGGGCACTGGAGACTTCAGTAACACGGAAACTGGTAAGGAATCGACAGAACAGCTCTGAGTAGCAGATTCAACTGCTGACTCAATCGGTTCAGAGGTCGGTTCCGAAACACTTGGAGCCGACTCACACCATAATTGTGCTCTCCTTCGGCTCTGAAGGCTGTGGAGTAGAGGCGGTAGATTTTGACTGTTTAGGAGGCGGCTCTGAGACACCAGTCGGTGCCGGAGAAGGCCTTTTTGAAGATTTAGATTTGCCAGACTTGGAGGAAGCCGAAGAACTGGATAGAACTTCCTCAAAGGATGGTTTTAATAGACCCTTGAGTATAAGCTTGTTCTTTCTCTCCTGTAACACCCTAAGAGAGAAAGCATGGCAGAACAAGCACAATTCCTGCAAGTGGATGGCCCCTAAACAGTAGACACAGCTACTATGGCCATCCGTTAAAGACATCTTTTGGGAGCATTTCATGCACTTCTTAAAACCCGAAGGTTTGTGCTCCTTACTCTCTTTAGACATTCCACACACACGCAACACCCAGGAAAGGAAGAAGAAGAGGAGAGGACTAGGTCCTCTAACTAAAATGGGCCTAGCCCTACAGAAGGAAGCACCATGAGGACTAGGCCCTCTAACTTAAAAAGGCCTAGCCTGGTGGAACAGAAAGCTAGGTCTTCTAATTTAAACAGACCAGAAAGGGGAAAAACTCATGCACATAGAAGCTGTAATGACCCTATTTAGTAAAAATTTAATAATAATAACTAGCGTACTAGGGAAGGAAACTCCAACCCTAAGTAATTAACAAGCAGATCCCCGCCAAAAATACAATCACTGAAGAAACTAAGCTGACTGTCAAATGGAGACCCAATAACGGTCAGAAAAAAGCAACAGGAGCCCCTGCTAACTACCAGTGGAAAACCGCCAAAAACTAACACTCTACTCGATATAGAAAAAACAAGGAGCAACGGCGCCTACAAGGAACTCTAAACTGGCACACAGGATACCAGACTAACAACAAGTTTAAACTAAGAATGCACCAAAAGGGCAAACAACACAACTGCCAAGGATAATAGCAACCCTAACATACACAATATAAACTCTAATACTATAGTTAAATAGAAAAAATATGACACTTAGCCAGAGACAAGAGAAGCACGACCGAACTCGACACAGCAAATGAGATCTGGGGCTTGTACTGGTGCACTATGGGATACCTGTTAGCCACAAGCCAACTAGAAGTCTTCAAGCTTGTAAATCGGCTGAGTCGGAGCAGAGAATCGGCTCCGAACCCATATGTAAAATTGAAGGTGAGACTGGACTACAAAACATCGAAAATTTCAGGAGTCGGCTGACCGGCACTTGCGGACTGCTTCTGCTTCGGGCACCGCACGGCAAGAAAGACTAATGCAATGGCGTCGGCTGCATGTTTTATACTCCTGACAACCTGACATCAAGGAAGAAGCGACAGCATCTGACGCAGAAATCCAAAGACTCTGGTATTCAGGCCGGCTGAGGGCTACCTGCAGGCAGATAACCCAAATGTGATGACTGCAACAGTGAAACACGAAGATCATCCACAATTTAATAGAAGAGGCCTGGGATGCAACAACCACATGGAGATAAGAAAGGTTAAATTTTTGCAATGTGTAACCAAGGAAAACAAATAAAATAGTTTATATTTATCAGTAGCATAAACATTACTCTAACTCAAGGCAGTGCTAACGGCTGTATAAAAGAAATGAAATCACTAAGATCAGACAGGGTTGGGTGTTACTGGATTATATGTGGGGGAGGGTGTTTCACGAAGACACTGCCTTGAACAGGCTCTGTTACTGTCAAAAGAGATATGAACAGCCATGTGGTCAAGGGTTGGTGGGTACACAATGAAAGTGACTCCAATACAGGAAGCTAAAAATGTATACATGTACACATTGTTAATGGAACTGTTGTTAGGAGGAAGGGAATGTTCAAAATCATTACAGGTCCTGGCAAGGAAGTAAAATGTACAGTGAAGCAAGGCAATATTAGAAGTTAAGTAATGAAACAAAGTCACATGAGGAGAAGAAAAGGATATAGCAGATGGAGAAAGGAATCTAAAAATAAGGAAAAACACTCGGAAAACTATGGGAAAACTCAGAAAATAAGGGAAGGAAGGAGCTTAAGGGTGACATAATAAGAATGAAAGAAAATAAACGAACAAGCAGCTGAATGGAAATTAAACTGAAAGTGGCAAACTGGAACATTAAATGGCTGCTAAATAAAGTAAAAAGACAGCGAATCCTGATGCATATAAAAAGGAAAGGGGAGCATTTGACTGCACTGCAGGAAGCATACCGGACATGAATGAAAGAGGACTGAAAGTAGTGGCTAATGCCCTCATGGGGGCAAAAAAGGAACGGGGAAGTAGTTTGGTTATTCAGAAATACAGTACCTCTACAGGCAGAAAAACAATTCAGGGTATGAATGGAGAATGTATGTGGGATTTAAAGGATGGACATGGGAACAAAAGGTCAGTCTAATGGCAATATATTCCCCCCAAAGACGACAGTGTCAGTAATGAGGGACTTACTAGGGAAGGCAGTGGCATTTTAACAAGAATTTCTGTTAGTAGTTGGAGACTAGAATGTATTAGCAACTAGAAAAGATGTAGATAAGAGACCATAGAATCACTATGTCACAGAAGGGGAAATTCCTCACAGAACACATGAAAGGAGTAGAGCGGAAAGGTACGTGCGGGATGAGAAAAGCACAAGACTGCATAGGGCAGAACACATACCTGTTGGCAAGACATCAAGTTGGTTCATATTAGACAAAAGCTATGTTAATGTGGAATATGAAAGAGCAGTGGAAGGAACAGAATCTGAAAGTAACCTTTCCAGGCCATTCACACAGGTGTAAATTTAAACATGGTGGTACAGGAAAGACTTCCAATGCACTGGCATTTTCCAGGCTGGTGGCTAGAGAGAGAGAGAAAAGAACAGGAACTGGCTAAAGAAGGAAATAATGAAGGTCTTAGAAAGTACGGAAATTTGGGAGGGGAGTGGGTGAAATGACTGCAAAACAGCAATTAGGAAGGGAGTACAGATTATAATTCAACAGAGAAACTAAACAGTAGAAATAAACAGATGGGCCATACTGACCAAGCTAGAGACTATACAAAGGTTATGTAATCAAGATGGTGAACAGATAAGAGGGACACTGCTTAAAGCAACAACTACATGAAACAGACGATGAGAAAAAGCATGTAGGATGAGAGAAGTATATACTGCAAATAACTCCAATTCAGTCAAGGCACTGTCAGTTAGATTAAGATATCAAGAAGTAAAAGTAAGTCAAGTAGAGATCGCCTCCAAGTAGGCGATATGAGAGAGAATAGTTTGAGGTTTTTTGAGACTGTCCATGTAGGACAAGTGTTTAAGGCCTAGTATCCGCTTTGTGAGATACTTTTGCGGCCTCTCCAGTTCTTGCAGGTGTCTAGTGAGGTACATGCCAAATGGGGCACTGTACTCAGTGACTGGCCTAATGAGGGAACAGTAGAGGGAGACAATGACCTCTTTCTTCCGGGATGCAAAACCCTCAGTAATGAGATGTGCCTCATAGGACTTTCTGACCACAGTGGCAATGTGGTGGTCAAAAGAGAGGTTGCTTTCAACCTGTGTTTCCAGATCTCTTATAACGCCTTTTGTGGTCAGTATACTACCATCGATGTGGTAATTCACGGGAACCGGGTTTTTCCCAAAGGGGATGACAACACATTTTTTGGCACTGAGCTTAAGGCCATGGTTCTGATACCAGTCGTTGGTCTCAGTGAGGCGTTTCTGTAGGATGTCAGCATCACTTGGGGAGTTAATAATAGCTCCCAACTTGCAACTGTCTGTGAACTTTGTCAGCCAAAGTCCCTTTGTGTTGGCCTGGCATTCAGAGAAGTAGATACTAAACAGGAGAGGACCCAGGACTGAACCCTGAAGGACTACACTCGTGACTGGTCAGCAGTCTGACTTGGAGTCAGCTACTTTCACACTGTGGGGTCCATCTGTGAGCCAGTTTGCAACCCACCTAGTGATATAGGGGTTGATACCCAGCTTACTGAGTTTTTCTACGATTCCTGAGTGGGGAATGGTATCAAAAGGTTTTGGCCAGATTAAGGTAGGCTGTATGAACCACCTTGCCATCATCCACAACGCTAGTGACTGATTCAAAGACGTCAACCAGGTTGAGCAGGCATGATCTACCCTTCACAAAACCAAACTGTGTGGGATCCAGAGTTTGGAGATTCCCTATATCCTTGTTTATTAGGTCCATGATGATGCGTTCAATAGGTTTGCATATCGGACTCGTCAGGCTAATGGGGCGATACTTCCCAGGGTCTCTAATCGCTCCTCCTTTGTGG